>NC_071107.1:37365000-37405000 GCF_024256425.1 Clarias gariepinus
GATCCGGTTTAGGATGAAACATACTGTTTTAGTAAACGGCTAAAATCGGCTAGCTAGTTCATGCTCCCTAGCTCCTGCCAGTTCACTGCTAAAAAAAGGAATTCATCACGTTGAGGCTCCGATGTCACAGATACTGTTTCTGCTAGTTAGCGATTACATAAGGGCTGTTAGAGTGGCGTCACATTTGCTTGCTATCTAACATTTCAGAAAACAGGAAAACCTAAGCACAACTTTAGCTTTTGTCTGAAGGTAACCATGTAATTAGCAAAGTAGCTAACAGTAAGGTTCAGGTCAGACCAGTATAACACAGCCATCGTAGTTGTTTGCTAGCAGCAAGATGAGTTTTAAAAATGTTAGCTGGCTCGTGCATAACCAAAGTGCATGGTTGGATAAAGGTGTAAGGATTAGTTTTGTAGCACTACGCTAAATGTTTTTTTAATTGGAGAGATAAAAGTTAAAGAGCTAGCTAGCTTTCTAATTAGCTACCAGCATTCTGTGAAATCAAATGCGTGTAATAATAAACACAAATCCAGCATTGAAGCTAGGTAGCTAGCTAAAATGGTAAGGGACCAGTGTTTAGCTAGCAAGAAAAGACACTTGTCGGCGGCTTTCAATTTTTATCTAATAGAGAGCGCGAGAGAGAGAGATTACCAGATTGTACATGGCAAGTTAAAATTCTCCTCAGTATCTGTATTAAATATCTGGCACATACCTTTTTAAAATGTACGCTTAAAGGAGGGTTTTTTTTTTGTTATTTTAGTATTTTCTTATGATTTTTTTAATTTTCTAAGTCTGACAGCTTCATGACAAAGTCACTGTACGTCACTCGCTAGTTTCAATCAGTTGCTAGCTAGAAACGAACACAGAGGGGCTTTCTCACACAAAGCTAACAACATGCTAACTGATGCTGTCAGGGTGTGTTAGCTGACCTAGCTAGTTATATCCACTTGCTAGGTACTTTCTTAACATAAAAACAGACAAAGCACAAACCTTTTTTTTTTTTTCCTTTTTTAAAGCATGAATTGTGACTAGTTCCCTGCCTGACGCTAGCTAGCTAAAGGCTTGATTTAAAAAGATTTAGCTACACGATAGCTAGCTCACTTCTGTAAAGAGATTAAATGTATTTAATTAAGGTAAATGAAAAAGATGTTACATTTAAATTAAATAAATCAAAATTGCTAAAAATAAATTAAAAAATAAATATTTTGTGTAAAGTTTAAAGAGAGATACAATCACATGGTGAAAAGGTAAAGAAAGTCAGCTGTAATGTTTAGGTGAAAAATCTTAAAATTGGAGAGATAAAAGTTAAAGAGCTAGCTAGCTTTCTAATTAGCTACCAGCATTCTGTGAAATCAAATGCGTGTAATAATAAACACAAATCCAGCATTGAAGCTAGGTAGCTAGCTAAAATGGTAAGGGACCAGTGTTTAGCTAGCAAGAAAAGACACTTGTCGGCGGCTTTCAATTTTTATCTAATAGAGAGCGCGAGAGGTGAAGGTGAAAAATCTTAAAATCGAAAGATTTCTTAGAATTCTTCCTGGATCAGACGGGAAATATTTAATTTAACAATATTAGATTTCTAAATGCTCTATCCACTCATAGATAAGAGAAATAATAAATCAAAGATCAATATTTTCCTCACTCCCTGATAGACCTGGTACACGTGTGCCTGTGTGTTTTTAACTTGTATTAAATGAACAAGTATTACATTTCTAAAGTTAGTCTGTCTCTTTGTTGTAGTTTTTTTTATTTTAGATTTTTTCATATTTGTGTGCAGTTTTTTTTTTAAATGATGATGTCAGTTTGAATGTATTTTTTCAGTGTAATGTAAAAAAAAAGAAATAAATAAAATGAATACCGTACAGTTGATTGTTTAGTGTATTTTATTTTTTAAAAACTCCACATGGAGACCTTTCACGTGTGTTTGTTTCACTGGGTTTGTATCTGTTTTCTTTTTCTCCCTGCGCTGTTTCCTGATCTGCTGCTTTGTTTGCCTGCAGAGCATCAAGACACTGTCAAAACTAATACACATTAATGTACATCACACACACACACACACACACACAGAGTACTCTCACATTCATCCATCAACACTCATCTTTAGTGGCTCTTGGTTGCCATGGAAACTGGCCTTTTGTCACTAATGGTGAGACTAACAACACCTTCAGTGCTTTTATTATATACTTTATGCGTGTGCCCTCTCTCTCTCTCTCTCTCTCTCTCTCTCTCTCTCTCTCTCACACACACACATACACACATACATAGCTTATATATAACTACAGACTCTAGACATGCATTGAGCTTAGATAGATAGATACCCAGTTGGTCAGAAGAATAAAATGGCACAGAAATGGCTGAACCACGAGCAGACGTCATGAACTCATCTGTCTGGAAAATCAGAATGTTTCTGTTTTGTGATTTTTTTAAACGTATGATCTCACAGAGACGGAATTATAATGTTTAAATTTTAAATAAATTAAAATTTAAATAAAAGATCTAACACTGTTTACCCATCAGGGTTTGGTTCTTCTATGCTAATTAAAGACAATATGCTCTGTGTGTAAGCAGCATAATTTCTCCTAATATGTCATTAGGAAGTATAGATTTCACTTTCTTCCATTAAAGTGCCACTATTATTCTTTTTCAAATATGATCTTTCATGCAGTGTCATGTAGCTGTATGTGAGCATAAACTATCTGCTTTACTATATAAACTATCTATTATTTGTTTGGACGAGAGAAGGAGAGATTGTTGTGGATCTTTTTTTTTTCGAAGACATTTTAACCGGATGCTCTTTGACTGGACATATTCCCCGGACCTCTCACTCTCCGTCATCGGCCTCCTGGACTTCATTAACCCCGTTGAGACCGAACCATACTCGGTATACTCAGATAACACACATACAATAAACACGTATGACTTCGGACATTTTCATATATCATACATCACACATACAGTTTATTATATATAGTTTGTAAATATTGTTTATATCTTTGTTTGGTTGTTGTGCACTTTTTTCGTTTACTTTATTTAGTTTTGTATAATACACGTTTGCTTTATCTACGTGTTTGTGTTTGTACTTTTTGCTCACCGGCCTTTTAACGTAACACCGACACAAAGATAAAAGAACTCTGGATTTTTGTAGCCACAGTTAATATAAAATTAGCTGGTCGTTACGCGGTAAAACCGACGCCATCTTTTCTATGTATTGACGCGTCTCCAGAGCCGTCGTTCAGTTATGGTCATGGGCGTTTCGTTTTCCGACACACGCTGTAGCGGTAGACCAGTCATAAATCACCGCGCCTTCTGACCAATCACAGCAGTGAGGGCTCACGGAAAGGCGGAGTTTAGACAGACTGAATCTTCAAACTGCTTCACACGAGTCGTTTACGAATCATTTAGAAATGGGGTCAAATTAAATCTATTTTTGGAGAAAACCAAAGTGTTTTTTGACCTCGTATACATGTTAATCTGTTTTAAGAGACTCATCAAGCAACATTAGCAACCTTTAAACTGGCATAATAGGGGCACTTTAAATAAAAGATCTAACACTGTTTACACATCACCTTCATCAGGGTTTGGTTCTTCTATGCTAATTAAAGATGTGAGTGAGCAGCAGTGTGTGAGCAGCATAATTTCTCCTAATATGTCATTATGTAGTATAGATTTCACTTTCTTTCATTAAACTGTAGAATTCAGCGCAGGCTAATTAAAACAAGCAGTTCTAATTTCATGTAAATAATTTTACAATGAAATGCTAAAATGATTGTGATAGAAATTCACATTTAAATTTCATTTGTCACATACACAGTCATACGCAGTACGATATGCAGTAGAATGCTTTACACAACTGCCCGTGACCTTAAAAATGTAAAAACAATTAACAAGAAATAAATAGAACAAAATTCAAAAAATATATAAGAAATGTAAAACAAAACTTATCTATACAATAAGAAAAAAATATAAAGATGTATTTAAATGGAAATAAATGGAAATGTCTAGGAAGTGTGGGAATGTGCGTGTGTGTGTGTGTGTAGAGGTCCATGGTCCATAAATGTCCATCTGCAGTGTGCAAAAGTGTAAATATGCATGAATGTCCGGGGTATGTGCTGTGTACCTACAGTACAGATGAGCTATAAGTAATATGAGATTTTAGTGCGCACACACACACACACACACACACACACACACACTGATCAGCCATAAGATTAAAACCACCTGCCTATGATTGAGTGGCGCCCCCTTGTGGCCCAAAACAGCCATGAGTCTCTACTAGGTGTTACCTAGTACCCACCCTCTGAAAGTGTGTGTGTGTGTGTGTGTGTATAAAATAGGCAACAAGAGCATTGTCCTGTAGCGCACATGGATTCAACTTTCCCCTTGTTCTGGTGGTTCTTGGTTTAAATCCCAGCCTGAGCTGATTCATTTTTCTTAAAGACAAAAATCCACTTCCCTCTCAGCCCTACAGTGGTGTAGCGCTTATTATCATGGTCTTTAGCGTTAAATGTACCTGGTTCAAGTCTGTTTGCAGTTTACTTTTGCTGTAGGTCAGGTTTGTGAATATGAAAGTAAAAAAATCTATTAAAGAAAACTTTACAATAAGAACCAGTAGCTCTTGAAGTTTCATAAGCTTTCATCACAGTACTAAGAGGTCATTGGTTTTATCCCCAGTTAGGACTCTTTTGTACAAAGTATTATCTTTCTTTGAGTTGTTCATTAAAAATAAAGTTCCTCTAAAAATCAACATCAAGGTGTCCTGTAGCGCGGTTAGTGCAATGTTGGTAAAAGTTGACGTCCCCGGTTGAAGTCAGCGCCTGTCTTGTTTTATCGATAGCTGAGGCTGGTGTATTGCTGTGAGATTCTCTAGCTAAAAGCATAAGTGCTAGCTCCTGGGTTGAGAGGTTGCTGGTTTGATGTTTCATTATCTTGCTTTTGGTCATAAAGTCACAAAGTTCTCAAAAGGAGCTCCTCTGAGCAGCCAGGCCATGGTCGTGTGGTTAGTGTCAGAGTATCACCTTCATCATGTTCCGGGTTTGACTCTCAGAATGTTTTACTTTATCTGTGGGTCTGTAAGAGCATAACTGATAGTTCTATAAAACAAGGCACGAGTTCCTGAAGCTCACGTGGATGGTGCTTGCCTCTGGGTTGAGAGGTTGCTGGTTTAAACCCCAGCCTGGACTCTGGGATGTGAGTGCAGTGGAGGCAGGGGTGATTCTGAACCCCCCTGGGGCAGAGCAGGAGAAAAATGTGCTTATGGAGCCTAACGTTAAAGAAAATGATGGACTTAGTGTTTCTACAGCATTTAAACCACGTCTTTTTGTCTCCATAACCACCTTCTTCTCTTGTCCCAACCCTTGGGGGCAGGCAGCTGCCCAGAATTACTCCCCCTTGGTTTACACACTCCATCCTATCCTTTCCACACCTTGCAGCACTTCTCAAACCATCCACGCTCTCATTCTGGAGTCCTGCCTGAGATTTGAACCAGCAACCTCACAACTGAGCAGCAAGCTCCTATCCTCATGTGTCCTATTCTCATTGGGTTTTAACGCAACACCAGCACATAAAATAAAGAGCTCATTTTTATGTAACTCTGTGTACCTAAAATATTCTGGGACGTCACACACCAGACACTAACCACTACACCACCTGGGGGCGCTGCTGCTGATTACTTAAGTTTAGAATTTAGTAAACAACTCAAAGTGTGATGATGAAGGTTTGGTAGAAGAGTTGCACAAGGACAAAGAGCTCGAGGTGTCTCCGCATCCGAATTCCCAAGATCCCAAAGCGGCAGTGGCGGCTGGTGCAAAAAAATTGGGGGGGAGGGCAAACAAAATTAAAATTAAACTTTTAATAATCACCTGTAAATAGCCATAAGAAGTGGAAGAAAAGCACAGAGTGTAAGCTCAGCCATAATCATGTGACTGCTGCTTAATTAGAAGATCAGGTCGATCTGGTCCAAACTCTTTAACTGTTTTTCTTTCTTCGTCCGATCGCCTTGCGAAGGGGTATTTTAGCAAAGAAATTACAGAATTTTCTTTTATATTTAGCAGCTTCCACATCAATCACTATTCAATCCATTAACTAACCATCTGCTGAGCGTTAATAAGACTCGTTGAGAATGCGCCAATCACATGAGCCCAAATATTTAAAAACAACATTGATTCGCTCAGAACAAAAGTGGGAGGGTTCGGCCCAAAGATGATTAGACATAATCCAATTAGAGTTCAGCCTCACATCACATGCTTTTCAAAATTTTACGTGCCTACGTAAAAAAAAATTTTATTGTAAATAAATTAGATTAAGAAATAGAGCGGGATATTGTGACTAAATGACTTTATTACATTATTGAAATAAATAAATGTTATGTTAAATATTACAAGGTAAAGTAGCATTCTTCTCTGCCTAACTTTAAGGCCTTGTTCATACGGGCTCTAAGTTTTTGGATAAACGAACGTGCTCTGAACGTCCTAGACGTTTACGTTGCGTTTTGTAGTGACGCTCGATTGACTTCTACACCGGTGTTCGTTTGTCTCCGTCTAACGTCAGCCTGCAGCCCAAATTGTAGTTTGTGTGTTAACCTGTGGGGGCAGTGTGTCGGGAACTGGATATAAAAGACCGCCGCTACCGGGTTCACTCTCTGACTGCACAACGTCGGATTAAAGGAAGGTTTTTTTGTGGTTTAAAAAACATGCGAAAATTTCCGCGTAAGTTTTTTAACAATTATTTTATTTTATTTTGCCCTTTTCCGCATTTCCCTATGTATAGCATGTAGGATCATGGGATATATCCGGTCCTCCGAAGCGTAAAATGAGCACGGAGAAAACGAAATTGCTCTGCGACTGGTTTTGGGTTCTCCAATGTCTGAAACATATATATATATTACAGAAAGAGCGAGTTCTGACCCAATGTACAGACTTAACCTTCCTTTTATTTATACAGATAGAGTAAATAAACTATCTGCATCATACAATAATATCTAATAGCATATAATTACATTTTTATTAATTTCAGTACAAAATCATCAATCAGCCGTGTGTAAGCGGCGGAACAGCACTGTGGCTAGGTTTCTGAATGCACCGCAAAGTTAACGTCTTAACACACTAGAGAGAGAGAGAGAGAGAGAGAGAAAGTGTGTGTGTGTGTGTGTGCTTGTGTGATGCTCACTCTACCTGCCCTGACTTGCTTAACAACCTTTTAATATCTATACAGTCTAAAGAGAGACACAAGGAGAAATAAGATGCCATGTGATATGTACAGTATTTATTTATTTGTCTCTCCATCAGTTTGATTTCTGCCAATCTAACAATAACGGTAATGATTTAAAGCTATATTTCTTAATACAGTGACGTGACCCTGTAGCGCGACTCCTTCTCCTTTTGACCTTCACTCGTCCTCCCACCTCTCCACCAGATCCATGTCCTCAACAATGTGGCTGTAAGCTGTATTCTCCCCATCAGTGTAGATGAAGTGTTGCGTGCTGTGGTATTCGTCACGGCCGCAGACCAGCTCCATCAGCTCTCCGTCGCTCTGGACAACGATGCGGATGTTTTCTTCATGAAAGTCTCTGTAGTTTCTCAGCAGGTATTGGAAACAAGCCTGCAGGCCTTCCTTCATCTCGCCGTTTCTCTCCAAACATGTTTTGGTCTCCAGGAGCTTCTCCAGGTTCAGCGTTTTGTCGAAGTGCACTCGGCGGTGAGGGCAGATGTACAGGCTGCGCCGAGGCTGCTGGGTGGTGTAGGTAATCCGAAGCTCACCGCATACGATCCTCAGCTCCAGCTCGTTCTGAGACGACGGATTAGACTCACCTAAAATGCGTCTGGCTTGATTCAAACAGCTCTCCAGCTCGTCTCTGCAGCAATGCTCGGCAAAGTGAAACTCGCTCAGGCACGAGGGAGTGAGACGAGGCCCGACTGGAACCTTCTGATGAAACTCTGGACCTTTCTGACCCAGGCGGACGACGTACAGCAGGACGGGGTTTCCTGCAGTGAACCGAACCAGCTGCCTCTCTCCTTCGAGGGTGAGAGAGACGTCACGACGCTTAGAGACAGGAAAATTCTCCAGAGTCTGGATCGCAAAATCCAAACAGGTCTTCGTGTTGGAATCCAGAAACCCCTCCTGGCGCAGTTTCACCTTCGCTAAGAGCAAAGTGTCCAAATCCAAACACGAGACTGGGAAGTTTTTTCTGAAAAAAATAAAAAATAAAAAAAGGAATCTCTCTAGCAGGGGACATCTTTTTAGATGTTTTAGCAACTGTGTTTGTCATTTCTATATAATCTAAATTTTGTATGAATGTCTCCAGCTCTTTTAAAAAATAATAACAATAAAACTTTTGCATGTGAAACGTGTGAATCTGCTCTTCAGGTGTTCTGTTGATGCTGTGGTTAGTGATATTTAGTGTAAACACATTCGGCATGAGGGTCTCCTAAGGCTTTCTGTCTCCTAAAGACTTCAACACTTAATTCTTTTAGAAATTTTACTTCTCACTTGGTAAAAAACAGGTTTATTGAATTAATTCAGAAACCGCATGATAATAAAAAAGAACCATAAACAATAATAAACGATAATAAAAAGGCACACACTCTAATATTTCAATGAAACACCTTTTGCTTTGATTTTGCCACGCTTTCACCATGGCATAAGTTTTGATAAGCTTATTCAACGTAACAACATTTATTTCCATGCAGAGTCACATTCATGTCTGTTCATGATCTAGGAGCTTTTGGTGGAGAATACGGGTCAGCATGGGCACCCTTACAGGTCTGCAGCTACACAGCCCCATACACAACTCCCTTCTATCAGATCCAGCAGTTTAAGCTAATGTGGCACTTCTATTGGATTGGACTACACGGGGCGGCCTTGACACCCCAGCGAGTCTTGGTCACCCTTGACCCTGGCACCAGGTCACCGGTTTCCCTTCCTTGGATCACTTTTGGTATTATACATCCTGACCAATGCAGACTGGGAACATCTCACAAGAGCTGCGGTTTTAGAGTTGCTCTGACCCAGTTGTCTAGACGTCACAATTTGGACCTTCTGACAGTCACTCATTTCAGGTTCAAGTAAGCTTTTATTGTAACTTCATCCATATACGGTTCAGTACACAGTGAGACGAAACAACGTTCCATCAGGACCAAGGTGCTAAATTAACAGAAACTAACTAGCTAACTAAGAGGCCTAGTTAGCCAGCTAGCTGAGATGAGACAGATTGACATTCCCTTAAACTTGCCCATTTTTCCTGCTTCCAGCACGTCAACTTCAGAAACAAAATGTTCACTTGCTGCCTAATAAATAAACCCCACCCACTTCTAGGTGCCTTTGTAAGGAGATAATGAGTGTGTTGTTCTCTTCTCCTCTCAGTGGGGTTAATGTCATGGCTGATCAGTGTATAGCTGTCATGTAGATTAATTTTAGGAATATACATATTTATTAATCCTTCTACCATTTTTTCATCCTCATGTCAAATTAAATACAAATTGCTTTTAAGTTAGTGACATTTAAAGTAAACTCATCTGAATAAAACAAACAGTATATGAATTGAAGTTGTTATAATTACGACATTTTGAACAACTTTTACATTAATTTCAGAGAATTGTTTGTGTTTTTTTTAGGTTTTAGCATTAACTCTATTGAAATGAGGAAAATACATGAGAACAAACCGACTCTTACATCTCAGTCATGATGAAGTCTCACAACGATGGAGTGTCGCAGAGCAGAGATACCCTTCTGGGTCCAAGATCTTAACTTCCTGATGAAGGAGACACAGGCATGACAGACATAAGACTGAGGTAACACTAATCAGGAATATGCGGCAAAGACACTGAGCGAGTCTTTTGACACATCATAATGTGGCACAGGCAGCTTCAGAAAGTCTTTGTTGGCAAACAAGTCGTGATGTATTAAACTACTAGAGGTTCTCCGCGGCTCCTGTGTGTCACCAGGTGGCATTTCTACCTGACAGTGTAAACGTAGCTTTAGAAAACTGGTGACGCTGTCTGCTGTTACCTTTGGTGAGGAACGCCTGTGACACGCTCACAGTATAAAAATTATATGATGGCGCTTCTACTGTTACATGGTGAGGAACGCTTACACCGGCCAAAAAAGCACTCGCGGAGAATTTGAAAAAAGCAAAACAAATTTATTTAATTTCATATAGGACTTAAGTTTGTATGTAAGACATAACAGAAACATCATCAAACAAAACATCACAATAAAGAAAATCTGCATGAGGTCCTTGATTCTCTCAGGTGGTATAGCTGCCCATTCGTCTTGGAAAAAATGCCTCCAGTTTCTGTAAATGTTTTGGTTGTCTTGCATGAACTGCACGTTTAAAATCTGCCCGAAGTGGCTGAATGATATTGAGATTAAGAGACTGTGAGGGGCAATCCAGAACCTTCACCTTTTTCCCACTGCCCCAAAACTTCCACCACCGTGCTTTTCAGTGAGGATGGATGGTGGTGTACCTTTCCCCGTACACCTTGTTGACTCCTCTACAAACATAAAGTTTCATTTTGGTCTCATCACTCCGCATGACTCCAGAAGTGCTTTCTGACTGCACAGGGCCTTTTCGTGTCATGGGTGGAGTAACAGCTTTCGCCTGGCAACTCCACAACGCAGGTCACTTGTGTTCAAGCACCTCTTTATTGTGCTCCTTGACACAAGACCATTTTTTCCCTGAGCAGCCGGCATTGATCTCAAAGTTGTTTGTGAGTTTTATCTTTGTGTCCCGAACACTTATTCTGGCAGGAGTGGGTGAAATCCGTCTTGTCTACCTGGCCGTGGCTTAGTAGGAACAGGAACTTATTCTCCAGCTCTTTATCAGAGTTTGAACAGTACTGACTGGCACTTCAAGGGCTGAGATATTTCTTTATATCCTTTTTTTATAAAGTTCAACTACTTTATTACACAGGTCCATTGGCGGTTCTTTTATCCTCCTCTATGCTGCAGCATCCAGCCAAGTCAGTACATCACCTCATGAGCAAAGAAACTCACTGACTATTCATGCACAGACACTAATTACAATCACAAGGAGTCACAAGTGTGGAAACCTCCCTTTAATAGCCATTTAAACCTGTGTGTGTGTGTGTGTGTGTGTGTGTGTGTGTGTGTGTGTTGATCAGAGTTGTTTGGGTGATTTCAGTCATAATCAGGTTTTAAAAAGGAGTCAAACAACAATGTGATAATTAAATGTCTTCATGTGACCCTTGTCCTTAAATAAGGATAAATCAGGAATAAATCAATAAGGAAAATTATTTCGCATTGTCCAACGTTTTATCAAATAAATGGCAATTTCTTTCAAGGTATGTAAACTTTTGAGCAGAACTGTCTGGTATTATTAACCATATTGTTGATAGTCTACTGTGTTTAGATGTAAAGCCTGAGCACGTCAAGCTGGTGTCAAAACGCCAATTCACATAATCTGCATGTCTTTGGACTCGGGGAGGAAACTGGGGCAGCTAGAAGATGAAACCAACCAAGCACTGGGAGAACCTAGAACCTGGAGCCGTGTATACAAAACATACAGACTGTAAAAGCCAAAGAGACCAAGGAAATGGCATTGATCACACACACACACACACACACACACACACACACACACACACACACACACACACAGTTCTATATAAACATAATGAAGCTCCTGATTGGTCACATAATGACACTTGTTAAGATGACATCATAAGCTGGGAATGAAATGTAATCAGTGTGTGTCGAATTAGAAATCTTTAAAAGAGAGAGAGAGATACTGCTATAGTAAACTAGAGGTTGTGATGATGCAGATCCTGACACCTGTGTGATAACATTACCAGTGAACGGAGTGTGTGTTCAGCTCGCTGCCGCTCCTCACGCTGCTCCAACGTTTCAGCAGCTCTTACCTACTCCTGCCTGCCGTCTGCGCTGCCTCCCGTTGCATTCGGTGTGGAAGGACTGTGACACGCCCACGGTAGGGCATAACAATGGACGATGACGCCACAAACACACGATTTATGCTTTATTTACGTATCAGAGCGAGCACATTAATATACTGCAGTTATAGAGGAATAACCAACACCTCCTGACCAATCAGCATCTGGCATCAGTATAATTAGCTCACAGTCTGGTGTTAAGAATATCTTCTAATTAAAAACAGGACCAAAATGATGTAATAATGTAGCAGTGTAAGTTCACCTGAAGACCTCACCTGTGTGTTCTGTGGCGTCTCCTGCGTTCTCTCTCCTCAGTGTGGGAAGCAGCAGTGTTTTAAACACACATACACACAATAATGCATGCAGGTGAATGTTTATAGTCATCACTTTACCGTCAACTGTACACACACACACACACACACACACACCTTAAATGTCACATGAACATAAGGGACTCACCAAACTTTTATAAAACACTAACAATATAATTCACACACTCAAAAAAATGACTTTAGTAAACTCAACTAACATTTGTAAGGGCCTTTATTCACAACATTACTGTCACAAGCATTTGAATAACAATTGAAATGCAGCAGAGAAATCGAGACCTTGAGGAATATTATGGTCCAACAATACAAAAGACAAACTGTACACAATATGCAACACTCTATTCTATTATTTTTTTTAGTTTTTCTTTTCCAACTTTTTCAACTTTACTGTCAACTTTGACACATTTAGAGGGGAGGGGAGATTGTGTTTAACAACAAAAAAAACAACATTAAAGTTGGTTATCTTCAGCTTTTCTTTCAACAGTATTCTGGACATTATCCAGACAAAATTATGTCACTCAGAAAAATAGAAAAAAAAAAGGTTCTCACTGTATGAATCTTAAAAAAATGAAAAATTTTAAAGAAGAATGCACAACCTTGTCCTTAAGGTCAATAATACCAACGAAATATTAGTTAATTTACCATATTAACATAAATTAACAAAATTCACCCTTTTCTAGTTTGTTTGTTTTTACAAACAGTTGTCTTCCAAGTCGTAACGCACTTCAACAACTGTAGGGGTCGTGGCATCACCTCCCTCAACATCGATGCTGTAGATGCCAATACAACATGTTTAAGATCCTCTCTGCAGCACGGCCGTCTGTGTCCTATTGTTACACACAAAAAAGCAAATAAGGAAATCACTAGACTGATACAGAATTCCAAAGAGCCTGTTTGTATTTTCCCTCTAATGTTGTTTACTATTTGATCACTAACTTTTGGTCCAGACTGATTTCTCACAAACTTGAAAACACTTTCCTAAGTACAACTGTGATCTGATGCCATCTAAGAGCAGATTTAACTTGTAATTTTTAAAGGCTATTGTGATATTCTGAAGAGCCCAACGATACCGTTACTTCTACAGTAATTATTAACATTACTGTACCTACAGATATTTATTGAACAGACTGTCTGGATCTTCATTTAGGTAGATCATTTTAAAGATCAATTTAAAGTTAATACTGCAGAAATTCAGGTGTGTGTGTGTGTGTGTGGGTGGGTGGGTGGGTGTGTATACATACTGGAACAATGGAGACTCAAACACTGTTTTTGAATAAAGATATCTGTATAATTACTGATGTACCAGCGGCCCTTTTATCAAGCATCCTATTACAGTATTGTTTTGTTTGAACCACAGATATAAGTTAAGATAACATAACTATTACTAGACAACTGAAATCGTACAGTCAAGTTGAGCCAAAATTACGTTAACATTAATCGAAAAAAAAATTAAATCAACAAATACCATTATTTTGAGTATACTAAGAGTAATTATATTATGTAACTTTACACAACCTGCCTTGTTAATTATTTTGAGTGCACCTGTTATAAGTTGTTCCCTAATAAAAAGGATGTATTACACATTTACTGCCTCTGGAGGTGTCTTTAAGGGTCACTAAAGCATGGGAAAATAGGAGTGTTATTCATTATGGTATAACATCTAGTTGTAGTAACACGACTAAATGGGATTCATTGAAATCAATGTAAACATATAGGATTAACATCAAGGAATAAATTTTGTATAGCATGAATAGTTGAAGTTCAACAAAAACAATTAAGTTAAATAGACATATTTTTAAGTATAAGAAATTTATTCACAATACCACTATCTGAAGTTATCTCAGATCACTATCTTGTCTCAATTCAAGTGTGTCACAATAATAATGTACACACAGCGCCGCGCTACCGTATGAAACGTACATTCACATCAACTACCAAACAGAGTTTTATCAGTAATCTCCCAGAGTTCCCAACTTCGATTAGATCACCGTCTGACCCCACAGAACTCGATCAGGCGACTGAATATTTAGAGTCGACATTTCGCTATACCCTAGATAATGTAGCTCCAGTCAAAAGAAAAATTATTAGAGATAAAAAACTTGCTCCCTGGTATAACGATCACACGCGCACTCTAAAACAGACCGCTCGGAAATTAGAACGTAAATGGCGTCAAACTAAATTACTAGTATTTCGAATAGCATGGAAGGAGAGCATCCTGAACTATAGAAAAGCTCTTAGTGTAGCTAGATCAACATATCTCTCCACTCTTATAGAAGAAAATAAAAATAATCCTAGATTCTTATTTAATGCTGTAGCCAAATTAACCACAAATAAGACCACTGCAGAAATCTCCACAACAACATCATGCAATAGTGAGGACTTCATGAACTTTTTTAATAATAAAATTGTAAATATTAGGCATAAAATTGAGGTTTTGAAACCGAACAATGTAATTGATGCAGATGTTAATCTAGCCATGTCAGACCAGAACCTAGAATACTTTACTCCCCTTGAAGAGAATGAACTAATTTCACTCATCTCTTCTTCAAATTCATCAACCTGTATATTAGATCCTGTACCGACACATTTTCTTAAACAGATAGTACCAGCAATAATAGAACCCCTGTTGAGAATAATTAATTCTTCACTCAGCATTGGATATGTTCCAAAATCTTTTAAATTAGCAGTTATCAAACCAATAATTAAGAAACCTGACCTCGACCCCTGTCAGCTGTCCAGTTACAGACCAATATCAAACCTCCCCTTTATCTCTAAGATCCTGGAAAAGATAGTAGCGGAGCAGCTATGCTCATATATACATAGAAATGGCATACATGAACTGTATCAGTCAGGATTTAGGCCTCATCACAGTACAGAGACAGCGCTCGTTAAAGTAGTAAATGACATTCTATTGGCCTCTGATCAGGGTTGTGTAACTATGCTTGTATTACTCGACCTCAGTGCAGCCTTTGACACTGTTGATCACGCTATTCTTCTTCACAGATTAGAAAATGTAGTGGGAATTAAGGGTACAGCCCTCTCCTGGCTCAGATCCTATCTGACCCATCGTTATCAGTATGTAGACTTAAATGGTGATTATTCTGCATGTTCTCTAGTGAAGTTTGGCGTTCCGCAGGGTTCAGTTTTAGGTCCACTGCTTTTTTCCCTTTACATGCTTCCTCTGGGCAACATAATCCGTAAGCATGGTATTAGTTTTCATTGTTATGCTGACGATACACAGTTATATGTCTCAGCAAAACCTAATGAGAAAAAACAGCTTACTAAAATTGAGCAATGTGTGCAGGACATAAGAAATTGGATGCTAATTAACTTCCTTCTGCTAAATCCGGATAAGACAGAAGTTCTAGTCATAGGACCGCATACAGCTAGGAGTAAAATTTTAGATCACACCGTAACTTTAGATGGCCTTTCTGTTCCATCAAATGCAACAGTGAAAGACCTTGGTGTGATTATTGATTCCAGCCTTTCATTTGAAGCACATGTAGATAATATTACCAGGATAGCATTCTTTCACCTCAGAAATATTGCCAGAATAAGAAATTTATTGTCGCTAAACGACGCAGAAAAACTAGTTCATGCTTTTATCACCTCTAGGTTGGACTATTGTAATGCCTTACTGTCTGGTTGTTCAGCTAGATGCATAAATAAGATTCAGCTAGTCCAGAATGCAGCAGCGAGAGTCCTCACCAGAACCAGGGGATATGAGCACATCACCCCTATCTTATCTTCACTCCATTGGCTCCCTGTGAAATTTCGCATTGATTTTAAAATACTACTCTTGACATATAAAGCATTAAATGGTCTCGCGCCGCAGTACCTGAGCGAACTGCTAGTGTCTTATAATCCGCCACGCCTACTTCGATCAAAGGATGCAGGCTGCTTGTCAGTACCGCGTATTATGAAAAATACAGCTGGGGGCAGAGCTTTTTCTTACAAAGCCCCAAAGTTATGGAATAGTCTCCAAATAGTGTTCGGGACTCAGACACAGTCTCAGTGTTTAAGTCCAGGCTAAAAACCTATTTATTTAGCCAAGCATTTTTATAAATAGATTTGCCATAGGTAAAGGAGCAGATCTGGGGGACTCATGGACGTAGAGTATTATGGTGAACTGGTATGTTTGGATGCTGTCTTCCTCACTCTCATTGATCACTCAGGTTTGCTGACGGTGAGGTGATTGTTTGCTTTACATCTCAGGAAGCCCTCATGTTTGTGTTTCCTTCTGGCTCTCCCTTTTAGTTATGATGTCATAGTTAGTCCTGCCGGAGTCTCTGCTTGCACTCTACAGTTAATATACATTCACATTATACATTGTGTGACTGTGACCATACCTAACTGCCATCTCTCCTCTTCTTCTCTTTCCCCCCCTCTTTCTTTTTCCTCTCTCCTCCTGTCCCCCCTTTCACTCTTTCTCTCTCTCTCTGTCGAGCTACACATGTCGTTCCTGAGCTGCCAGTGATCCAGACTCCCTCTGCCCTCCGGACCTGTCTGACCCATCCTGGTGCCCCGCTTCTGGCTGAAGATCTCGTCACATGGATGCCCCGTGTGTCTCTCTGGGATGCGTCTGGTGTCTGGGAATGATTCTCTCTACCTAGAAAATGGTTCTGGCCTTGACTGGTGTTGGCAACTGTTTCTCTGGGGACTTGACAGTTCGATAGTTCAGGACTGGAACTTCTTACAAGTCTACCTGGGTCTTCAATAACTACCTGGACTCCATATTAACATCAATTAACATCAGCTATTATAGCTGAACTGCCTCCCACCCTACACACTGTATAAATGCAGATCATTTACTGCTTTCTGTTTCACCCAGATGAGGATGGATCCCTGTTGAGTCTGGTTCCTCTCAAGGTTTCTTCCTCTTACCATCTCAGGGAGTTTTTCCTTGCCACTGTCGCCCTCGGCTTGCTCACCAGGGACAAACTGACCATTTTGATTCATACAAATTCACATTTCATACAAACCTAAATAATTCTTTTGACTATGTAAAGCTGCTTTGCGGCAATGAAAATTGCTAAAAGCGCTATACAAATAAAATTGAATTGAATTGAATTGAATATTTAAATAATGTTCAATCAAAGTTAGCTGTTCATGTTAAATAAACACAAATATTTCAAGTTGGTTTAACATAATCCAGTGTTGTTAAGATAATGTGGTGTAATCATGTGGAACCACTGTCCACTATTCAATCATGTTCAACCAAAGTGCTATAGTATATACAGTGTGTGTGTGTGTGTGTGTGTGTGTGTGTGTGTGTGTGTGTGTGTGTGTGCGTGGTTATATATATATATAGCCCCGAAAAAAAATAAGCCCACAGCAATTTAGGAAGGATTTTAAGATGGAGGGTCACAAACCATCAAGCAAAGCTGAGCTGTTTGCTTTTTTACAAATAGAGTGGTATAAAGTTATCCAACAGCAATGTGAAAAACTGGTGAAGAGTCAAAACACATAAAAGCTGTAATCATTCCACCAAATACTGATTCCTTAATGTTATTTAAGAGTGAGTTCATCAGAGGGACGACCCACGTTAGATGTTTTGGAGATAAAGTCAGAGAGGCCAGATTGAGGTGGTTTGGACATGTTCAGAGGAGAGATTGTGAATATATCGGTAGAAGGATGCTGAGGTTGGAACTGCCAGGCAGAAGGTCTAGAGGAAGACCAAAGAGGAGATTTATGGATGCAGTGAGAGAGGACATGAAGTTAGTTGGTGTGAGAGAAGAGGATGGGGAGGATAGGGTTAGATGGAGGCAGATGATTCGCTGTGGCGACCCCTGAAAGGGAACAGCCCAAAGACAAAGAAGAAGAAGAGCCAAAGCATTAACATAATTTTAACTTTGTTTTATTTATGTTATTAAAGTTCTGGAAATACTGCATGATCTTGGGTTATTTTGATGTGTTGTGATGATGTAATTCCCTTTAAATATACACTGTAAATACAATTAGTTATATTTTAAATATTATATTTAAAAAATCAGTAAGTATATATATATATATATATATATATATATATATATATATATATATATATATATATATATATATATATATTTTTTTTTTTTTTTTTTTTTTTTTCCCCAGAGCTGTATAGAGGGAAAAAATAAGGCTGGCTGTGTTTTATAAATTTATTTAGGTGCATAGGATGGCCTGGGTTGGTGTAGGATTTCTCGACCTGAAATTGTGTCCCAGTCCGGCCCTGGTCTGGAGAGATCTTTAGCCTTAGAGAGCAAAATCCTTCCCTTTAGAGATAAATCTCTCTGAAGCCATAAATTCAAATTCTTTTGAGTTTTTTTAATAATGGAGGAAAAATTGGAAGGGCATCTTGTTTTGCAATCCTTAGTTATAAAAACTCCTAAGTATTAACAGCTTCTTATAAAATAAACACTTTTAACAAGAACACTGCAAATAACTTGAGTTGTGCAATTTTTAACTGCCATTAATTCACATTTATTTATATTTAAGCATAAGCCAGAAGCTTGTAAAAATGAATCAATTAAAGAGAGATTGGGCTTTCTTGTTTAATACCACAATATGAATTAGACCATATTTCACATTATTTAAAGTTCCATATTTTAGTTGAATGGAGCTGCTATTATAATTATATAAAGTTATAATGGTTTTGCAGAAAAAGGGCCCAAAGCCACATTTTCCCAGTGCTCTTAGAATACAATTATGCTCAACAGATTCAAACGCTTGACTCTTCTGAGCATAATCTAAAACAAGTCTAATATTGTTTAATATGTCAATTTTTCATAAATCCAGACCGTGTTTTTCTAAAATTAAATGCAAGACATCTCTCATTTAGACTTATTTAGCAAAAAGTAAGGCCAAAAATGTTATAATCATTATTAATTAGAGTTATAGGACGCCAATAGAGAGCAAATGTGTTTTAGGTTTCAGGATCAGAGAAATGATGCCCGAGTCAGTGATGGTGGAAGAAAGATTCTGTCAAAAAAGGAAATAAATGTTCTGCCAACATTTTATAGAACTGCAGTAACCATTGTTTCGTCGAGATTTATTATTTTTCAGGCTATTGATTGTTTGAAGAACTTCTTCAGGGTTAATCAAATGACAAAATGACATGAAATCACATACTGTAATGCTCTCTCATCATCGGTAAGACTTTTACAGTGACTGATAGAATTTAAAAAAGAAGAGTCAGAGTTATTGAATAACTAGATTGATAAAGCTTCCCATAGAATTTAGCAGTGTAATCAGCGATCGCCAAAGGATCTACAATAATCTTATTATCCATTCTTAGTTTTTCAATACAGGAATGTTTTTAAGTGATACTTTTCCAGACTACAAAATTAAGCAGCATTTACTTCTAGACCTAATAAAAGCACCCTCTGCTTTGCACCTATAAATATCATCTAGTTTATTTCGAAGCTTACTATATTCACACATGTCAGAATCAGAAACATTATCTGGCCTAGAGAGTAAAGTAAGTATAGAGTATCTTCTTCTTCTTCTTTTTCTTCTTTTAACTAAATTGCTACCAAACTGTCTGCAAAATTTTTCAACTTCATATTTACATAATTCCCAATTATTGCCAAATCATTTTTCAGATTGTGCCTTGATCCGATAATGAGTTTAGTAATCCTCTCCTTCACTTCTGAAGTTCCCTACACCGTTCGCAGCGACAGCTTGGAGACCCATCACGATGCCCCGCCCCTTGGCTCGAGCCCAGCAACGTTTGAAAACGAAACTCAACCGAGCATCTGGATCAGGACTTTCATTTCCGCAGAAGTGGATCAGTGCATCTCTCTCTCTCTCTCTCTCTCTCTCTCTCAGACCGGTAGAGTATCTCATCAGATCCACACTTACAGTCTTATTGAGATCTCTGAAACATTTCAGTTATTAAACTGGTTACTCCTAACAGTTTGTAATAAATGTAATTGTTTTTCTGCAGGAAGCAATAAACAGGATTCATCATCATCATCATCATCATCATCATCATGGCCCATGTGTGAGTACTGTGTGGTATAATGTTCCAGTCCAGCACAACTCTACTAGAACACACACACACACACACACACACACACACACACACTGACTCTGATTATCACACGTGTTTAGCCCATTATGATTAATTAATTTTCCAATCTGATTTAAATTAAAATTTTACAATCTGTAATGATTGTAATATCAAATGCTGTGTCAGTTAGTGTCCCTGCTTGTAAAGATTCCCAACAAGACCTGTGTTTAATTTAGAAGATCATTTATGCTGTCCAGACAAAAAAAAAGTCACATTCTTACCCTTTCCTTGGACCGCCTTTTGCCTTCATTACGGCCATGGCATCGTTTCAATAATCTTATGCAACGTTACAACATTTATTTACATACAAAGTCAGATTAATGTCTCTCCAAGATCCTGTATTGATGATGGGAGAGTGGACATCCCAAAGATTTTCAATGTGGTTAAGGTCTGGACTCCATGGTGGCCGATAAATTTGTGAAAATGATTCCTCATGCTCTCCGAATCACTTTTTCACAATTTGAGCCTGATGAATCTTGTCATTGTCATTCTGGAATATGTCCGTTTCATCAGGGAAGAAACCCTCCATAGATGTGATCCTCTGGTGGTTCAGTACATTCAGGTGGTCAGCTGACTTCATTTTATTGCCCCATAACGTCACTGAGTCTAGACCTGAGTAACTGATCAACCCCAGATCATAACACTGTCTCCAGAGGCTCGTACAGCAACCTTTGACAAGAACCATCCTAGATAATGACCCCTAAGATGTAACCATAGCAAGTATATGATTTAGTGATATTATATTATATTAAAGCACTTTTTGTAAGTCGCTCTGGATAAGAGCGTCTGCCAAATGCCTAAATGTAAATGTAAATTATATAAATAAATGCCGTCCGGTTATTAAAAAATTATATGAAATTAGAGATCAAAGAAATGAAAGAAATTGATTAGCTACTGTAGCAGAATATTCGCAAATTCTGGCAAGTGCCCTGTAAAATGTCCTGATACCAGAAAGTAACCTCTTCTCTTCTGTTCACTGTGTTTGGATACAGTCAGGGCATTAACTTTTACATACATGAAACAAAGCTAATGTGAGTATTATTGTTTTTGTAGTCAACCTAGATTGCTGTATTACCTCCCTTCCCTGGATACTGAAAATCTCTTAGAACAGCAAGTGAAGTTGAATCACCTGGGTGTTCTCGAACCTCAACTCAAAACCAATCTGCAGTTTGCGATTTCAGCCATGGACACACTTCCACGCATACTGAAGAAAACCGCAGAACTTGTGGTCGAAGGCGAGAAAACTCTGGTCAGAATCATGGCAGGTCGTTCCAATCTGCGTTGTGTTGTGTTCCAGGGCCATGAAGGCACCGTACTTCACCAGATAATACAGTTAGACAGAAATCTGCTTCCTGAGGACATCCATGATGCTTTTTTCCGTGGTCATGACTGTCCTTACAATACACCATGTAAGATGCAGGCTAGGGATGCTGTAGGCTATCGATCCCAGAGCCAGTTCGAAATAAATATTGTCTGCAAAGAGCTGAGACTTACCTTCTCCGATCCTAATCCAGAAGAGATGATTGCGTTGCCATCGTCTGACTGGAATTCAAAAAAATTGTAAGAATTTGAATGTTTTTGAGTTAATGATGTGTTTTTATGCTTTAAATTTGTAAAACAACATATTCTATTAAATAAAGATAAAATTAAGTGAAACTCAGTTTAAAGCAGAGAAAAATATTGCAACTAGACATGAGTGCATTTTTTCTTTAAGAATTTGTTTGCAAAAAAAGAAATATCTGTTTTGAAGGATGCAATGGCTTAAAAAAACGTATGTGAGGCCACCTCAAAAGGAGCCGCTGAACGAGGAAGAGTCAGATCACGACATCAGCAACTAAGGAAAGAAACGGTAACACGTCTCCCTCTCAGATGGTGTAAATCAGGAAGCAACTCCCTTTAAGGAGGAAGAAGCCAATTTCACATTCCCCCTGGCAGTGGCTGACCACCTGAATGTGTTTTCTGCTTCATCTCGTGACTCAAGAACCAAGAACAAAAGGAACATGTAGAATTCTAATCAATTAAAGTATGCCACTAGGGCAAATATTAAATTATATGCATGTGCTCATATATAACGTGTGATATCTTTGTGTTGTGTTCAACATGTTTCTCATAAACTTTAGGAGTGTAATCAACCTGTACAACCCTTGCTATACATAAAGGTATGAATGGGTATGCATGACAGGAGATATATATTCAACTCAACTATATATTTAACTCTGTATATTTAATGAACACTGATGTGCATGAAATCTTAGTCATATGAACCAGACTCATGTTAATACACTTTACCTAAGTTACTAAAATTGCACTGAGATGGCCTCCCACGTGACAGACCAGACCACAGGTTAAATGTCTGCATGAGAACGAAGGAACCATGTGGGCGTGGCTATGCCCACAACAACCTCTGATTGGGACAAATGGCAGGGGGACGGACCCTCGCCGTGAGATTACGTCACCCTCTGAACTGTTTGTGTATGCGTGCGTGCATGTGTGTGTGTGTGTGTGATCAAGTAGCGTAGTTTCATGTATCGTAGATTAGTCAAATAAATTTTTGTTTCTTTATAAAGAACTGTTGTCTTGGTCATGTATTTTAAAGTTTAAACATTTGCCCAGATCTTATGTACATAAGTATCTCTGAATTACAACAAAACATGGGAGGACCCGAACCAGGACTGTCACAAAGCAAAGACTGGGACACAAACTGCTAGACTACTGGCTACAGTTGCTTATTGGAGCTTCGTCTTCAACAAGTGACTGAAAGCAAGACAGTGACACATCAAAGAGTGCATGGGGGGTTTAAACCAGGCCCTGACGCTGCAGAATGGGTTATACTAGTTGCCTGGGAGAATTTACCTCTTTTATAAACAACTCAAAAGAAGGTAATTAAGTTTTGTTTGAGTCCTGACTGGGGTTCAAACAAACAAACTCTCAGACCTGGGATGCAAGCTGAACCACATGAGCTACAGAACCTTATTACAGCTTTTTGTATCATAGAACTTTTCACTTTCATATACACAACCCTGACCTTTAGCTAAAGTAAAGCAGATAGAGACTAGAGCCAGGGACGTCCCACACCAAAGACTTTTATAGAGATCTGAACCCAGGACATTACACACCACACACTGTGACACTAACCACTACACCACCTGCAGGGGGCGCCAGCTTATTGGAGCAAAAGGAGGAAGTGTTTAGACGAAGAAGAGCTGGTGGAGGATCAGCATCAGCACTTTCATGGATGTTCTCCCACTAACAGGAAGTGTAGCTCTGGGAGCACCACTAACACACACACACACACACACACACACACACACTGTACCTGTGTGTCCTGGAAAATGTTTCATGCATTAGGGAAATGTATGAAAATTAAACATAAGTGGGTGCACATATTTATAGGTGTTTGATTAATTAGTATTAAATTGAGTTTATACGCAGCAGTTAGAGTCACGACTCCAGAACATCATGTCAGATTCTCCAGATCTCAACCTGATCGAGCGTCAGTGGGACGTGCTGGAGAAACAAGTCTAATCCATGGAGTCCACACACACACACACACACACATACAGGACTTAAAGGAACTGCCACCGACGGCTTGGTGCCGCACACACGCACACAGAGGGCTAGTGGGGCATCAGTGCTGTTTTGGGGCACAAGGGGGCGCCACTCACTATTACACAGGTGGTTTTAATCTTATGGCTGATGGTCGGGTCTATAAGGACAAGAATAAGGAGACTTGAAGATGATTTTCATGATTTCTTTGACCAGGTCTTTCTCCTAGAGCAGCAAGAGAAGAAAAAGCACAAGAAAAGTTTAAATACTTTTAAAAACAGTCGACCAATGTGTGATATGTTTGAGGCTCCAAAAGAATACAGTAAAACCTCGGATTGCGAGTAACACTGTTTGTGAGTGTTCCACAAGACAAGCAAAGATTTTTGATAAATTTTGACTTGGAAAACGAACAAGTCTTTGTTTATGAGTACCGAGTATCATGTATCACGCATGCGCTTCTCGTTTTGATGCCGAGCGTCTCTGACTTTATCTCCAGAACATCTAACATGGGTTGTCCTTCTGATGAACTCATTCTTGATCTTATCCATCCTTGTCAATCCCAAGGAGAACCTTAACATCTTCAGCTCTGCCTCCCGTCTTTTCTTCAGTGCCGCTGTGTCTAAGCCGTAGAGCATTGCTGGTCTCACCACTGTCCTGTACACCTTTCCTTTCATTCTCGCTGATACTCTTTTATCACATATCACACCTGACACTTTTTTTCACCCGTTGCAACCTGCCTGTACCCGCCTCTTCACCTCCTTTCCACACTCTTCGTTGCTCTGGACTGTTGACCCTAAGTACTTAAAGTCCTACACCCTTTTTACCTCTGCTCCCTGTATCCTCACCGATCCACTTAGGTTCCTCTCATTCGCACACATGTATTCTGTCTTGCTACGGCTAACTTTCATTCCTCTTCCTTCCAGAGCGTACCTCCACCCACTCTAGATTTTCCTTCACCTGCTCTCGCTACAAAGCACAATGTTATCTGCGTACATCATTGTCCATGGAGACTTCTGTCTACCCTCATCTGTCATCCTGTCCATCACCAGAGCAAACAAGAAGGGGCTTAGAGCCGATCCTTGATGCAGACCCACCTCCACCTTGAACTCTTCTGTCACACCTACAGCACATCTTACCACTGTCTTACAGCTCTCATACATGTCCTGCACCACTCTAACATACTTCTCTGCCACTCCAGACTTCCTCATACAACATCACAGCTCCTTGGCACCCTGTCTTACGCCTTCTCTAAATCTACAAAGACACAATGCAACTCCCTGTTACCTTCTCTGTACTTCTCCGCCAGCATCCTCAAAGCAAATACTGCATCTGATGTACCCTTTCTAGGCATAAAACCATATTGCTGCTCACAAATGCTCACCTCTGCCCTTAACCTAGCTTCCACTACTCTTTCCCACAGCTTCATTGTCTGGCTCATTAGCTTTATACCTCTATAATTGCCACAGCTTTGCACATCTCCCGTTCTTAAAAATACTAATACAGTACTAATACACTTCTCCTCCATTCCTCTTAAATCCTCTCAAGATCTTGTTAAACAAACAAGTCAGAAACTCTACTGCCATCTCTCCTAAGCACTTCAAGTTCAAGTTCAAGTTCAAGTAGGCTTTATTGTCATTACAACCATATACAGTTAGTACACAGTGAAACGAAACAACGTTCCTCCAGGACCAAGGTGCTACATGCAACATAAATTTACGACATAAATTAACATAGACACTAAACTAGCTAACCAAGAGGCCTAGTTAACTGGCTAGCAGAGACAGGACAGAGAGACCTAACATAAATTACAACATAAATTAACAATAACTAACTAGCTAAGTAACATTTTTATAGACAACATAAAGTGCACGTGCAAATGTGCACTTCCATACCTCCACAGGTATGTCATCAGGACCAACAGCTTTTCCACTCTTCATCCTCTTCAACGCCCTTCTCACCTCACTTCTACTAATATTTTCTACTTCCTGTTCCACAACAGTCACCTCTTCTACTCTTCATTCTCTTTAGTTTTCCTCATTCACCAACTCCTTAAAATACTCCTTCCATCTTCCCATCACCCTCCTGGCATCTGTCAGTACATTTCCATCTCTATCTTTAATCACTCTAACCTGCTGCACATCCTTCCCATCTCTATCTCTCTGCCTCGCCAACCTGTACTGTGAGAAACTGAAAAATTACAATTAATAAAATAAAATAAAATAAAATAAAATATCCTTAATCCAGATTTTATCAATTAATGACATAACATTTATCTTAGATGGATGGTCTAATTCTCAAAAACGTTTAACCTAAAGTAAGACCTAACACACTATAACTATAATAATAACAAAACTGAAAGGTTGTCTTATGAATAATAATTAAAAAACTAAGTTAAAGCAGATGGGCTAAAGAACAGATCATATATATAGTAAATGAACAGCTTTCTTCTTTCCAATCCACTCTTCGTCTTGACTCATTTGCATACAGACGGTTATTGGATGTTTACCGAGGCCTCAGGGGAAGTGTGTGTGTGTGTGTGTGTGTGTGTGTGTGTGTGTGTGTGTGTGTGTGTGTGTGTGTGTGTGTGTGTGTGTGTGTGTGTGTGTGAATGTGTGTGTGTGTGTGTGTGTGTGTGTGAATGTGTGTGTGTGTGTGTGTGTGTGTGTGTGTGTGTGTGTGTGTGTGTGTGTGTGCTGCAGCCTGTGAATGAATACACACAGCGGGGGGGCAGAGACTTGAGAGAAATCTAATACCGTATTGTGTAGTGTCCCTTTTTCTACGGATTTTCTACTGCAGATCAGTTTATCAACTTGTAATATATTCATTTTGTGAGTATATTACCATGTGCTTTCTCAACATTTCAAAATTTTGATTTGAAGGGGCAAGACATTTATTTGCCCCCTCTTAACATCCCCCCTCCCTCTTCAATTTTTATAATTTTTACTAAATGAGTACTTGCTCAATACCTTCTAGGTCGTGTGACCCCATGACCCCAAAATAATACCAAAATGATCTACTTGGTCATCCGCCACAAGGTACACCTCTTCCCAAAATAGCCCAAAAACATAATACAATTGTTGGAGCAAAAATAACTATATATATCCACCAGGTCATGTGACTCTAAACTAGAACCTCAATAATCTGGTATTGAAGAAATATTATTTTATTTAAAAAAAACAATTAACTAAAAACTAAGGGTAAAGGGAATGAACAAATTTCGTTTGTACAGTTTTTTTGTTTTTGTTTTTTTTTTGTTTTCTTGCTGGAGCGTGAAAAAAATGGAGCTTCAAAAATTCATTCATATTTATATCATTATTATTGAGGACGATAAAAATGTACATTTCAATTTAATCAGGAAATCCTTCGTATTATATAGACGAATAATCTGTAAAGAAAAATAATAAATCTCCATGCACCTTTAATCAATGATTATTATAATAACAAATCAATTATTTACGAGTTATACACGTTTGAGTAGTATGCTTTACAATAATCAGTTTTTGTTTCGATAAATATTCTATACTTGATGTAAGTAGTGTGAAATTTTCACAGCAGCATCTGAGGTGCTTATGTTACCATGGTAACGCACGGAGGACGTGACGTCTGCGCTGGTGACTTCGCAGGGTGTTCCAAATGGTGGTGTTTTGTCGAGGTAAGTTCCCTTTACCGATATTCCCTACAAATGGAGCAGGGAGTAGGAAGCTTCCTGTGAACGGAGCAGGGAGTAGGGAGAACCCTGTGAAGTGCACTTCGGAATGGGACTCAGCCTGAAGTGTAATCCACAGGGTGTGGCCAACTTCCTACTCCCTCAAAGGGACAAAAGTGCACCGACGCTGATGTCAATTCCCCCCGTGCGTTACCATGGTAGCATAAGCACCTCGGATAGCTGTCGCTGCTGTTGTGGAAATTTTACACTGCAGAAATTAAATATTGAATATTTATTGACATGAAAACTAATAGCATTCTAAAACATATGCTGTTAAAACATGTATAACTTATAAATAAATTATTTGATTAGTTTACAAGATGTAAGGTGATTTATTAATTTTTACAGATTACTAGTCTATATACAGTAATACTAAGGATTTTTTGATTGGTTGTTCTTGATAACAATGATAATAAATATATAAATCCTTTTTCAAGCTCCATATTTTAACGCTCCAGCGAGACGCACTGACTGATGGGAGATATTTAATTCCCTCTTCCAGTAAACTGAAGACCTGTGGTTCACTGTTTGCAGGACAGCTTGGAGACCCGCCCCCTTTACACCCTTTGCTCGAGCAGCAGATCTGGGAGGCGGGGCCAAGCGCTGTGACGTCTGAAAACGAAACTTTTTCAAGACATTTGAAAACGAAACTTACCCGAGCATCTGGATCAGGAGTTTTATTTCTGCAGAAGTGGATCAGTGCATCTCTCTCTCTCTCAGACCGGTAGAGTATCTCATCAGATCCACACTTACTGTCTTATTGAGATCTCTAAAACATTTTATTTATTAAACTGGTTACTCCTAACAGTTTGTAATAAATGTAATTGTTTTTCTGCAGGAAGCAATAAACAGGATTCATCATCATCATCATCATCATCGTCATCATCATGGCCTCTGTGTGAGTATTGTGTGGTATAATGTTTTACACACACACACGCACACACAGCCTGGAGCTGGAGATCATGTCTGATCTGTGCAGTCTGATGAAACTCATCCTACAGCATGTCTCCAAAGTCTTTACACACTTTTAAACAGGATGTTACTTTATTTAGCCGTATCTTTAGCAAACACACACACAGAGTCGTCTCTCACGCTCATGATGAACGGTGCATGTTAAAAGCATTGAAGCTCTGAAATCAGATTCAGTGTGTAGAACCAAGATGCATTGTGTGTTAAATGAATGAAACATATTATGGCCCTGGGTGTGCAGTTTCAGGAAAATAATCATCTTCAGGACGGTAGCTGTAACTCTCATATGTGTTAAGCCTTTTGTTTCTGTAATCTAGATTGGAGTATACGGTCCCTTCCCTGGATACTGAAAATCTCCTAGAACAGCGAGTGAAGTTGAATCAGCTGGGTGTTCTCGACCCCGAACTCAAAACCAATCTGCAGTTTGCGATTTCAGCGATGGACAAACTGCCAAACACCCTGAAGAAAAACGCAGAACTCGTGGTCGAAGGCGAGAAAACTCTGGTCAAAATCAGAGCAGGTCGTCCCAGTCTGCGTTGTGTTGTGTTCCAGGGCCATGAAGGCACCGTACTTCACCAGACAATACACGTCAACAGAGAACTGCTTCCTGAGGACATCCATGAGGCTTTTTTCATTGGCCATGACTGTCCTCACGATGAACCATGTTGGATGCAGGCTAGGACGGCTCTGAATCATCTATTTAAATGCCAATTACAAATAAATATTATCTGTAAAGAGGTGAGAGTTACCTTCTCCAGTCCTGAACCAGAGGGGACGATTATGGTACCGTCTAAATAAATAAATAAATAAATTTTTTTTAATGTTGTTCAGTTAATAAGCATTTTTATGCTGTAGATTTATAAAACTATGAATGCTGATAAATAAAGCAAAAATGTTGAACAAATCTCAAATCAAAGTATATTATCGCTATATCTGAGTGCCTTTTTTTCTTTAAGAATTTGTGTGCAAAAAAGATAATTATTTATATGTTTTTAAGTTAAGGTTTATTTATTCTCTTCTGTGTGCAATAGATGATGCTTTACTGTATAAGTACATATTTATATATAATATATAAATAAAAAAAGGTTTAGTCTGTACATTGGGCAGAACTCGCACTTTCAATGATGTCTTTATGTTTTATTCACTGGAGGACTAGAAACCTCTATAACAGCGCTGAAGTGGTATAAGTGAATTTTAACACGCTGGAGTGGTTTTAAGACAAAACTTCAACTTTATCCTTTTATCTACTTTTTCCATTTCTCATCTGTGATTCACTCTCCGATTACCGAACAGGGAGTGTATTTGTCTGAGCACCAAAGAAGGACAACTTAGTGTAAACAAGGCGTAAGATACTCAACCTTACAGAATGGGATTTCTTTGTATTAATAAGTTAGACAGAAAGTTCTGCTGTACAGAGAGACACACAGACATGGACGTGGGCTTCAACCTCAAATAATAATAATAATAATAATAATAATAATAATAATAATGATATCACTGATTACATTAAAGATCAGATCAGATCAGATTATTATTAGCTTTAACATTTTAATTGTTTATAAAAACTCTTTAACCATAAATGACGAGTACTAACATTTTTTTAAAACATATGACATTTGAACTATGAAACTGCCTTATATGGACAGATTTAAACCCTGCCCCTTTACACGACATCATTTTGTAGCCACGCCTCCTGGCTTAGTGTCACTTCCAAATCATGTTGCCAGAAAGTGAAACCCAGAGCAAAGTGTCTTTAGCCTGTCATGTGACATGAGATGCTATACTTTGCTTCACTTATTTGATTACACATTATTTAGCAAGAAGAAATTAAAGTTTGAAGATAGGTACCATGGTCATTATGTAAATACAGTTTAAGTTCAAAAATTCTTGCTAAAGACAGGAAAGCACTGCTGGTTAAAGGCAATAAGACTCTGAGATTCCTTCTGTTTCATGAACACAATACAATCAAATTTCACCAAATAATCAAGTTATTTGTTTGAGAGACATCCGAAAGGTTTCTCCTGCAGCTTTCTTGGTATTTCATGGTGCTTTACGTCATGATTGGGCTGCTGGTTTTGGATGAGGCATAGATGCTAATGTAACCAAATAAGAGAAGCAAAGTATAGGATCTCATGTCACATGACAGGCTAAAAACACTTTGCTTTGAGTTTCGCTTTCTGGCAACATGATTTGCAAGTGACAATAAGCCAGAAGGCGTGTCTACAAAGTGATGTTGTGTAAAGGGCTAATGTGGCTAAGTTGGTTCTTCGAGCTCACCTGTTGTTGATGATTAGTAGAGCTGGATTGACTTGTCTAGGATTATTGCACGATCATGCGTTGGTTTAAAAGGCGATATACATTGACAGTAGAAACACTAATTACAAGCCCTTTGATTGGTTGATGAAATGGCAAAAGAGTGAGCTTAATTTTTTCTCAAGCGAAGCAAGAGCTTTTATTAGAGGGTAATGGAGAATTTCAAGCTTATATATATATATATATATATATATATCAAGGATTCAAGGATTCAAGGAGCTTTATTGTCATACCAGCACACTTCCATGTTCTGGTACAAAATTAGGACCCGGGTCCAGTTTAAGCCACAGAGATAGCATAGTAGTATAAATATGAGGGTGTAAATATGTATATACATAAATATAAATAAGAGCAGTCAGAGATATCTTATGCAGGAATTTAGACATAAACTATACATAGTGTATTGCACATTTTCAGAGACTGTGTTGCACACATTGTATATTCGACTTATAGGGTTATATATATATATATATGTATTGCACCATAGAGTTATATTACACTAAAAGTTTGATTGTGTTTAATGGGAGAGGACCTACAGAGCACAGCTAGAGTTCAGCAGTCTAATTGCTTCAGGGTAAAAGCTGTTTTTGAGCCTGGTGGTCTTGCACTGAAGGCTCCTCAGCCTTCTGCCCGAGGGAAGAGGTTGAAATAGAGCATGTGCAGGGTGGGTGGAGTCCTTAATAATGCGGAGGGCTCTTCCTCTGCATCTTGCAGTGTACAGTTTAGTGATAGAGGGGAGCCTGCTCCCCACTGTCCTCTGTGCAGCTTTAACTACTCTCTGCAGGGCTTTCCTCTCAGCTACGGTGCTATTGCCATGCCACACAGTGATGTAGGAGCTGATGATGCTTTCAACCGCTCCTCGATATAAACTCTTCAGAACCAGCCTTCCAAGCCCAGCTCGTTTTAGCTTCCTGAGGAAGTAGAGGCGCTGGTGGGCCTTTTTAATCAGGCCCGAGGTGTTGATGCTCCAGTTTAAGTCCTTAGCTATATGGACGCCTAGATACTTAAAGCTGGAGACCACTTCCACAGCTGCTCCATCAATGTGTAGGGGAAGAGGAGTTCGCTTGTCCTTTCTGAAGTCCACCACCATCTCTTTGGTCTTTTTACATTGATGCAGAGGTTATTTCCCCTACACCACTGTACCAGTTGTTCTACCTCCTCTCTGTAATAGGATTCATCGTTGTCAGTGATGCGTCCCACTACTGCTGTGTCATCTGCGAATTTGACTATATGACAGCTGGAGTGTCTCGCTATGCGGTCATACGTCAACAGAGTGAACAGGAGGGGGCTCAGCACACAACCTTGAGGCGAGCCTGTGCTGATGGTGACGGTGGAGGAGATGGTGTCATGGATCTTGACAGTTTGAGATCTGTTGGTCAGGAAGTCTAGGACCCAGTTTCCTACTAAAGGGCTAAGGCCAAGAGAGGAAAGCTTTAGAATTAATGTCTGTGGAGAGATGGTGTTGAAGGCACCATATATATATGTGTGTGTGTGTGTATATATATATATATATATATATATATATATATATATACACTCACCTAAAGGATTATTAGGAACACCTGTTCAATTTCTCATTAATGCAATTATCTAATCAACCAATCACATGGCAGTTGCTTCAATGTATTTAGGGGTGTGGTCCTGGTCAAGACAATCTCCTGAACTCCAAACTGAATGTCAGAATGGGAAAGAAAGGGGATTTAAGCAATTTCGAGCGTGGCATGGTTGTTGGTGCCAGACGGGTCGGTCTGAGTATTTCACAATCTGCTCAGTTACTGGGATTTTCACACACAACCATTTCTAGGGTTTACAAAGAATGGTGTGAAAAGGGAAAAACATCCAGTATGCGGCAGTCCTGTGGGCGAAAATGCCTTGTTGATCCTAGAGGTCAGAGGAGAATGGGCCGACTGATTCAAGCTGATAGAAGAGCAACTTTTTTGGACCGCAAAACCCTACAGCGGATAGTGAGGACAGCGGAGAAGATCATCGGGGTCTCTCTTCCCTCCTTTGAAGACATCTACACCACACGCTGCATCCGCAAAGCCAACAGCATTGTGGCTGATCGGACACACCCCTCTCACACACACTTCACACTCCTGCCATCTGGAAAAAGGTACCGAAGCATTCGGGCACACACATCCAGACTGTGCAACAGCTTTTTTCCACAAGCCATCCGTCTCCTCAACAAAAAGGGACTGGACTGATAAACACACACACACACATACACAAACATTATACACACACACACACATACACAAACATTATACACACACACACACACACACACACACACACACACACACACACATACACAAACATTATCACTCAGCTTAACTCAACTACATCAATACATCAAAACACTGTGACTGGACTGACTAATCAACACAAGCGCAGACACACTGACCCACACAAACTATCGTACACACATCTGTAAATGCCTCACTGTTTATATCTTCTGCACAATATTCATTACTTTTTGCACAAATCTCAGTTCTTGCTGCTATGTTTTACTACCTCAACACCATATTTTATGTTCTGATATGTCGTTGTTGTCGCACCGTCACTTTGTTGTTGCTCGTTTGCACATTTGCACGTGCACTTTATGTTGTCTGTTGTCTGTAGATAGTCTTCCTTAGTTAGTTTTTAGTTAGTTTTTGTTAATTTATGTTGTAATTTATGTTAGGACTATCTGTCTTGTCTCTGCTAGCCAGCTAACTAGGCCTCTTAGTTAGCTAGTTTAGCTTCTCTGTTAATTTATGTTGTAAGTTTATGTTGCATGTAGCACCTTGGTCCTGGAGGAACGTTGTTTTGTTTCACTGTGACTAACTGTATATGGTTGAAGTGACAATATGGCCTACTTGTACTTAGCTAGTTAGTTATTGTTAATTTATGTTGTAATTTATGTTAGGTCTCTCTGTCCTGTCTCTGCTAGCCAGTTAACTAGGCCTCTTGGTTAGCTAGTTTAGTGTCTATGTTAATTTATGTCGTAAATTTATGTTGCATGTAGCACCTTGGTCCTGGAGGAACGTTGTTTCGTTTCACTGTGTACTAACTGTATATGGTTGTAATGACAATAAAGCCTACTTGAACTTGAACTTGAACTTGACTTGACTTGACTTGACTTGAACTTTGACTGAAATAACCACTCGTTACAACCGAGGTATGCAGCAAAGCATTTGTGAAGCCACAACACGCACAACCTTGAGGCGGATGGGCTACAACAGCAGAAGACCCCACCGGGTACCACTCATCTCCACTACAAATAGGAAAAAAAGGCTACAATTTGCACGAGCTCACCAAAATTGGACAGTTGAAGACTGGAAAAATGTTGCCTGGTCTGATGAGTCTCGATTTCTGTTGAGACGTTCAAATGGTAGAGTCAGAATTTGACGTAAACAGAATGAGAACATGGATCCATCATGCCTTGTTACCACTGTGCAGGCTGGTGGTGGTGGTGTAATGGTGTAGGGGTGTTTTCTTGGCACACTTTAGGCCCCTTAGTGCCAATTGGGCATCGTTTAAATGCCACAGGCTACCTGAGCATTTTTTCTGACCATGTCCATCCCTTTATGACCACCATGTACCCATCCTCTGATGGCTACTTCCAGCAGGATAATGCACCATGTCACATCTTCATCAACTGCAAGACGCTATCCTATCAATATGGGCCAACATTTCTAAAGAATGCTTTCAGCATTTCAGTTGAATTAATGCCACGTAGAATTGAGGCAGTTCTGAAGGCGAAAGGGGGTCAAACACCGTATTAGTGTGGTGTTCCTAATAATCCTTTAGGTGAGTGTATATATTACACATCACAAATTCTATTTGTATTAATTGCTCTTTTTGTCATCTTTAATGTCAGAGCCAGCAGTGGACCAAGCATGGGAACAAGTAAAAGTGAAGTACAAAAACATCTTAAGAAATGGTTATCTTTAGCGTAGAGATAGGCTCATTTGTTATAAAACATTGGAAAATGAAGGTCATGCGCTAAAATGCCCCCCCCCCCCAACATAATCGCTATCAAATATTGTATTAGAACATAAGTTCGTAGGTTAATGGTTTACAAATTACATGACAATAAAATAAAATAAGTAATATGAAAATAAATATGCTGTATATAAAAAATATATTTTTTTCATATACAACATGTATACTTTTATATTGTTTATTTTATAATTAAATTAGTTTCGTCTAATTTTTCATCATAAACAATATTTATTTGTATTATATTTGAATGTTTATTTGCATATTCATGACAAAACCCTGAAAAATAAATGTGCCACAAAATACTAAAAACACAAAAACATAAAACTCCAAAAACTCAAACACCGAGTCTTAGGGTGCACAGCGCCCTCTAGGGGTGATCCCTCACACGTTCAAGCTCGTACAGTAATAATAATTACAGCAGCTGCAGAATCCTAAATACCAGGAACTTTCAACATGTAAATAAATGCTGAAACATTTTTTAGACTTAAGTCACAGAATGTAAATATCTCCCTACGGGTATAGTGTACACTACCAGTCTAAAGTTTGTACACCCCTTATAACTCCATGGTCTTTCCTGATGTTTTTATCTTATGTAATTAATTAATGCCATATGTGTAATTTAATTGTTTTAAAAGCTTCGGTATTCTTTTAAAATATAAAAAATAAATCACTTTTAAATAATTAAATAAGGAGGTGTGTCCAAATGTTTGCTTTGTATACTGATATATACCGAGAAAGAACATTACCCTGAAACTATTTACTATTTTGTGCTTTACACAATCAAAAGAATTATTTATGTGTGTAAAATATGAGTGTGTCTGAATCAGAATGATCAGATCGTCCCTGATGAAGGAGCCGAGGGTGACGGTGCTGAGGGAAAAAACTCCCTGAGATGGTAACAGGAAGAAACCTTGAGAGGGACCAGACTCAACAGGGAACCCATCCCCATCTGGGTGATAACGGATAGCAGGGATTGATCTGCACTCATACTGTGTGTTAGGAGGCTGGAAGTTCAGTATAACAGGAGATGTGGAGAAGTTCATATGGAGTCCAGGTCGTTATTGGAGGTTCAGGTAGACTGTAGGAAACTCCAGTCACAGCAAAACATGGGAGGACTCGAACCAGGACTGTCACAAAGCAAAGACTGGGACACAAACTGCTAGACTACTGGCTACAGTTGCTTATTGGGAGCTTCGTCTTCAACAAGTGACTGTAAGCAAGACAGTGACACATCAAAGAGTGCATGGGGGGTTTAAACCAGGCCCTGACGCTGCAGAATGGGTTATACTAGTTGCCTGGGAGAATTTACCTCTTTTATAAACAACTCAAAAGAAGATAATTAAGTTTTGTTTGAGTCCTGACTGGGGTTCAAACAAACAAACTCTCAGACCTGGGATGCAAGCTGAACCACATGAGCTACAGGACCTTATTACAGCTTTTTGTATCATAGAACTTTTCACTTTCATATACACAACCCTGACCTTTAGCTAAAGTAAAGCAGGTCGAGACTAAAGCCAGGGACGTCCCACACCAAAGACTTTTATAGAGATCTGAACACAGGACATTACACACCACACAATGTGACACTAACCACTACACCACCTGCAGGGGACGCCAGCTTATTGGAGTTCTGGCTTTAATAAATGTCTCTAAGCAAGAGGAGGAAGCATTTAGAAGAAGAGCTGGTTGAGGATCAGCATCAGCACTTTCATGGCTCTGGGAGCACCACACACACACACACCTTCAGAGGGCCAGTGGAGTCCAGGCCTCAATGGGTCAGTGCTGCTTTGGGGCACAAGGGGGCGCCACTCAATATTACGCAGGTGGTTTTAATCTTATGGCTGATAGATTTATATGTGTCAGGTCTATTTGGACATGAATAAGGAGACATGAAGACGAATATCATGATCTCTTTGACCAGGTCTTTCTTCTGGAGCAGAAAGAGAAGAAAAGCACAAGAAACATTAAAACAAATGTGTGATACGTTTGAGGCACCAAAAGAATAAAATTATCCTCAAAAAATGTGTCAAATATAGCAGTTTAATCAATCTTTAATTTTTACTTTTAAAATATGTAATAATGTATTTAGTATATATTTAATAAATGTTGGATCTAATATTTTAGACACGTTTAAATCTCTTATCACACAGGCATAACAGCGAGACATTACTGTAACTGCTCTGTTCCTACAGACACGTTTACTCATCCTAATATCCTAATGTACATGAGAGTTGTTATAATAATTATCTGTAATGTACAGTTTGTACACGTATGGAATCAGCGCAGCACCAAAACCAGCCACAGTGACTTTAATTTAAGTTTAAACACAGATGTGATTTCCCTGCACAGCACACAAACACGTCAGAACTCACGACTAACACTTAAAGGGAGCGAACAACAGCAGCAACGTGACACATGACACCAGGATAATCAACAGGAATTCCGACTTATATACTGACAAAAATATTAACACATAAACACACGTATATACACATTCAATAAATTACATAATGTTAGCATAAAATAATCACATTTAAACAATCTTTAATAGTCATTTTTAAAATATTTTATAATGTATTTTATATACATTTCCTATACTTTAGATCTATATCTCAGACATGATTAAATCTCTAACACACGGGTATAGCGGGCCAGCAGACATCACACGTTCGACACGTTTACTTTGGTTCTAGAACGAGACAGAGATTTTGAGTGACAGTAAATATAAAAAATTGATATTGCGAGAGCTGCTGGTAATCGTTTCTGTTTCTACATTTGTGCGTCTGAAGCCGAGTGCGTTTAAACACCGCATACATTAAATAGATTCATTTACTGGATTGTGCGCTGAAGGAACCTGAAGAAGCGAGACAAAGCAATAAAGCAAAAAAATAATAATTTTAACACTAGATTAAACACATTCATGTTTTTTAAGTTTCTTTCTCCTAAAACACATACATTTATGGAAGCACACATGAAAGATATATATAATAAAACAACATTATCAAAATAAGTAACTGTTAAGGTTAGAGGTAGGGTGAGTGTTGGAGGCGGGGAAAATGTTTGGGTTAGGGGCGGGGTGAGTGCTACAGGCGGGGTGTTAGAGGCGGAGTTATTGTAAGGGTTAGAGGTGGGGTAAGTGTAAGATGCGGGGTAAGGGTCAGAGGCGGGGTGAGGGCCAGAGGCGGGGTTATTGTTAGGGTTAGAGGTGGGGTAAGTGTAAAAAGCGGGGTGAGTGTTAGAGGCGGGGTGAGTGTTAGAGGCGGGGTAAGAGTTAGAGGCGGGGGAAGTGTCAGAGGCGGGGTGAGTGGCAGAGGCGGCGTAAGTGTCAGAGGCGGGGTGAGTATCAGAGGTAGACATGAGAGAATACAGAAGACGGAAGATTTAAAGCGAGCATTAAAGCCTTGCCTGCGATTTATGTTCGTCACGCTTGCATCTAAACCGCTGTTTGCGCGCGTGTGTGTGTGTGTGTGTTTGTGAGAGTGTGTAAGTGCCGGCAATGGCCATGACCAGAAATACATTTGGTTGTAATGAGCAAATGTACAAAACCTCAGTGTAATTACTCCGGTGAGTGTGAGGCGCTCGTGCACCAGGTGGAGTCTCACCCAGCAGGAGCGCAGGATCACACCGAGCTGCCCTCAACGTTTAAGGCTTTAAATATATTGTATTATTATGATCTTTAAATATATATATTTATAAATTTCGCACAGATTCTAACTTTAAACTGTATTTGTGTCAACATGGTCCCTTGGTTCTGCCGCGCATCGTGGGTTCAGTGCGTCGTCTCTTGTCTAGCTAGAGGTGGACATGGTTAGAGGCGGAGTTAGATGTTGAGGTAGGTTTAGAGGCGGGGTTAGAGGCAGATTTAGCGTTAGCATCAACCGTATGAAAAATCTCACCACATCTCACTTTGTCGCTCGAATTCCTACAAATATTTTTGAGGCTTTTAAAGAATAATACAGTGTATAAGGTAATAAAGGGTTCTTGTACCAAGAAATGTAAAAAAAAAAAGTTAAATGTCATAAGCTGATTATTGATAACGAGTAATATGCTTTTGACAAAAAAAATGCCTTTAAATAATATTAAATACATACAAAAGTAAATAAAACATTTTTTAACTATAGTAAGACAAAGTACAAATTATCTAAAACCAATGAAATCTATTAAATATTTAAAATCTTCGGGGCATGCCGAAGCTCCTCCCCCTTTTGCATCAGACATTTAGGCAGCGACAGGTGCATTGACGTCGCATCCTAACGAGTGATATATGGAAGGGGCTTAATGATGGCTCCTCCCACCATTAACTGGTTTAACACATCTGTAAAAAAAGAGGGAAAAGTGTGACTGTCCAAGAACTGGTTTAATCATTGTATTTATTGATTTATTTACAATTTATTATATCCTTTTAAGTTTAAAATGCCGTCTCCAGCGTCTGTGTGTAAGACAATAGCAGTGGAGTGATGTTAATGACTTACAATGTTTGGTTTTTTTTTTTTGTAATTGAGGCAGTTGGTGGTCGTTGGGTCTCACCTGAGGGAAGCAGCAGTATAGTCAAAGTCTCGGGCATGGCGGCTGGTGGACGAGCCTCTGACACTATGACCTTTGACCTCTTGACCTGAGGCGAGTCGGTTACCACCTGAAAGACGGATCCCTGGGACACGATGTAGATTTTTACTGGTTAGTGTGTAGCATCAGAAAGATTAAGCTGCTGTCGGGAGAGCTTTCACAAGTTAGCTGCACGGTATTGCATAAGAATAAGTGTGTGTGTGTGTGTGTGTGTGTTTAAGAATCATAAAGTTAAAGGTGCACATCATGAGGAGATATAACTCACACATACCAGCCCTGTGGCACGAGACAGAGAAATGGTTTCTAGTTTTCTCTTCAGGCTTGGCCGACTTGTGGAAGACAGATCTTTATCCGGCTGTTCTCTGAGAGAGAGAGAGAGAGAGAGAAAGGGGATAAAGAGAGGGGGGGCAGAGAGGGACAGGGAGAAAAAGAGGCAGAGAGAGAGAGGGAGAAAGAGAGAGAGAGAGGGAGGTTGACAGGGAGAGAGAGAGGGAGAGAGAGAGAGAGAGAGAGAGGGAGAGAGGGAAAGCGAGGGAGAGAGAGAGAGAGAAAGAGAAAGGGGATAGAGAGAGAGAGAGAAAGAGAGGGAGAGGGAAAGGGGATAAAGAGAGGGGGGGCAGAGAGGGACAGG
>NC_071107.1:37410000-37430000 GCF_024256425.1 Clarias gariepinus
TGGAGAGGAAGCTGATCGGCCAGCTGATTAAACACCTCCGTCTCCTTCACCCGCCTACAGCGCGCTGCATCACGGCACCTCGCCTTCCTCCGCTCACAGCTCTGTCTGCACAACACACACACACACACACACATACAGGTCATGGAACAGGGTAATCAGGAGGATGTCCATCTCTTTATGAAGAACAACCGCATCAGCATCGTCATCACTATGCGTGTGTGTGTGTGTGTTACAGCAAAAGTAATTTAAAGGTGGACCAGGAAGAGAGTCACAATTACACACAATGCAGGCACAAGTACACAGAACAGGGGGGGGATGGGGGGTTTTGGGCGGTTGAGGTGCAAACGGACTGTTAACGAGGTGGGAAAGAATCTAAAATGAAAACTAAAGCAAAAGTGTAGAAGGGCCTTGTCGCCATGGAGACTGAGACATGGCAGGGGAGGAGGGGGGGGGTGGGGTAAAATCACAACAACCTGTGGAAGTGACAGATCAGAGATTTTGAGAATAATTGCCATCCAGGGCTGTTAAGTGAAAACAGTATACGTGTGACCCGGGTGTCCTGGATCTGCAGACGCGGTTCCTCATTTTATATCTTACTTGTATCGAAAATAACGACACAGACCCAGACCTGGCCGTCATTCAACTTCTCAGCCACTGTACCAATACTAGAGGACATCATGTCTCGAGGGGTGGGACGGTGATGTCCTGACGCAGTGACGGAACAGGAGTTTTGTGAACGATGTGTGACCGAGGCCGTCCGTTATATTAACGCCTGGGAACTCGTCTCCGGCTTTCAGGACACAGCAGATGGCTAGTCTCTGCCTGTTTCCTAGTGCGGTAACCACGGTAACCATGGGCACAGGGTGATTGGAGGAGGTTAATTCACATGATGTCACGCTGCCTACCCGAGCGATACGCAGGCTGTCGACCTTTCGTGTCAAACCTGTTCCGAAGGTCGTCTCGAGTTTTTTGTGGATCCGCGTAAAATAAAATAAATTTTTTTTTTTAAAAACACTTTAAAATTGTTTAGACTGTGTGTTTGTGGCGAGGGACGAACATCCATTGAGACGTCGTCCATGGAGACGGGAGAGTGTCCTGCCAAGGACTCACGTGGGGACGACACACTTTCTAATCCTCTCTACATTCACACTGTTTCCAGTTGGACCGTTACACTGAACGTGTGTGTGTGTGTGTGTGTGTGTGTGTGTGTGAATCTACAGTACCAATCGTGAGAAGATACGCTCAGACAACTGAAAGACAGATCACACAGTGCGCTCCCTCTCTCTCTCATATTGATTATGAATCTGATACATTTTCTCTTTCCTCTCTCCCTCTCTCTACTTCTGCTCTCCATCTCTCTCTTCACACACACAAACACCCTTGTTCTTTCTCTCACATCTTCCTTTCATCTTGTTCCTTCTCTCCTCTTTCTCCTGCTCTTTTAAAAATCTTCTGAAAAATTCAGAGCCAAACTTTTTTCTTCTTTTTCTTTTTCATGTTTCTCTTCTTTACTTTTCTCCTTCATCTCACTGCTTCTTTCTCTCTCTCTTTCTTTTAGGTAAATGTCATCATGTCCATTTCTTTTGTAACTCTTGACCTCTTCTCCTTCTGTCCTCCCCCCTCTCTTTTTCTCATTTTCTTTGTGTTGAACAGGTGTGTGTGTGTATGTGATTTTTTTTTCCCTTCAATCTATTCCTTCCTCCCCGTCATGTTTGCATCCATATATCTCTCTGTGCCCTTTCTCTCTCTCTCTGACCCTGAGCAAGCGGTTCATTTCTGTCTCTGCTTTACTGCGTGTGACCCTGAGCCAGTATCTCATTCTCTCCACGCTCGATCTAATCACCGGAGTGCGAAGTCACGAATTAACGCCTAGAGAGAAACATTATTTTTTGGTGACACGTTATATTCAAAGTAAACCCGTTTAAAGGGCAAAAACTGAAGCGGACACACGATGAGAGGGAGGGAGTCTCTCGGGGGAAACACTAGCTACAGGAAGCCGTATTGATTGTAAACAGCGATGGCGTCGCTCAGAATACCAAAGAACCCTAATGGATTACAAGCCCAAATATAGGTACACCATTCAGCCTCGCGCTCGGCTCCCAGTGCAGCGTTTCGTCCCTCGCTCCATCCGTCTACAGATCTGTCATCACAACCAAAACACCGCGGATCTCATCATAAAACAGCGACTGCGCGTCAGAGCGCACTGTTACCGAACTGCGTTTACTGCGACACAACCGCAATGATGTACGTTGATGATAATAAAAACAAATCAGACCGTGATATTATTAGCTGAGAACAACAACCTTACTGAGGAACGTCTAAGCAACAGTGTGTGTGTGTGTGTGTGTGTGTGTTTAATGAATGATGACTTTATAGAGCAGAGCGCCGTGTTCGTAAATGACCGCCCGCCCGCCTGCAGCACTGAACACTGAGTGAAGTCTAAGTGAATAAATAACCACAAATGTCACAATACTGAGAAAAATAATAATTACTGCTATTTGTTACAAAAAACAGGTGAAGAACTCAGAGCCCAGACACAGACGTCATGTCCGGGTCGTTTGTTATTTAAATACCCAAAACTAAACCTATCACCTGGTATGATTTGTAGTGAGGTTACATGTTTTTTGATGACCTGCTGTGCCACAACTTCGCCCGCCTGTAATTTAATTTTACACTCATAATCGAGTTTTTAAAACCGCCATCTGTTAGATTTTTGAGTGAACTAAAATTTTTACATGTTACTGTGCAATGAAGGTGTGAAATCACGTTTATTAAGTCAATTTCAATTGCACACCCATAAAAGAGTATTTAAGAAATATAAAGCCAGCGCCATCTGTTGGATTTTTGAGATGAACTAATGATTTTGAACTAATGAGGGAGTTTTTCATCTAAATTTCACATTAGCATATCTTCTGTTCCTGTGCGCAGATTGTGGTGAGACAAAGCCTATATGTTACCTCAAGCTCGGTCAAACACACCTGTGAAAAACCCACTAAAATTCAATCAGTCGTTTTTACGTGATGCGTGCACAAACAAACAGACAAAAATTTACCTCACATCCTCACAAATTCTTTTTTTGCTAATATCTTCAATGTAAAGACACGCCCACTTTACAGTTTTATTACATGTATATTATAACAGTATATGTCTTGTTAATAATATTTTTTATAGCCACATAATACAATTACTATTATTTATTTTAATTTAATTATATTTTTTGATGTAACTTTTTGATGTGGCTTTTAATATTTTTAGTTTCATGTCTTTTTTTTAAATCATTTTATGTGTTATTTTGTTTTAATGCTGTGTACCTTGGTTCAACTTAGGTTACTGTGTAAGGTGCTAAACAAATAAATGTTGATTGATTGATTGAGATATAGATGTAGCCAAATTCAAAAAATAACCTTCATAGCTCCTAGCAAAATGTTTTATTTATTTATTTTTATATAGCTATGCGCAAACACAATGTAGGAAAAAAATCGATTCATTTGTGTATCAGTTACGATTCACGTATCATCACACTCACTCCAAAATCATTTACGTTAAATAATTTTTTAATACATTTATTAATGTTATACTGTATACTGTATGTTAGCATGTGAGACGGTGAAATGTTGCAGTTCCTCTTTAATCCTGCAGGTGGTGCACTGTACACTACTCATACACTGGCAAACAGCAGATCATCATCCTGTGTGGTAGGAGCGAATTATTTGTAAAGTTTGTTTAAAATTCTAATTACGTCATAATGATAATGATGAACTGGGACATTAATAAAATCCGTAATGTAGGTGGAATCGACGTGATTCAGCATGATGTCATCATATCAGGTGATCTCTGGTGATTTAGTAAGTTTACATACATAATAATGTATACATGTAATAATAACTTTGGCCTGAATGAGGAATAATTACTTATGAATCTGGAAATTTTTTCAACGTCACACAGTTTTTACACGGTGGAGGAGGGAGGACAGAGGAGGGAGGACGGGGAGGGAGGAGGGGCGTCGATCAAATGACTCCAACATCCAACCCACCCCCCGCAACACCGGCACCACTAGCACAACCCCCCTCCCCCCCTCTCAGTCTATTTTCACACTCAATCGTTTCTCACCCCTCCCCTACACACACACACACACACACACACACACACACACACACGGTCTCTTTCGGTCACAGATCTGTGCGGTTTGCCCCTCATCCCCGGGAGCGATGTCAAAATGTGATTACGACTTTATTGCTCTTCTGCCTCGGCTGCTTTGAAACCTCGCGGCATCGAAATAAACAAACACACACATATTCTCCGAATAGAGTCTGAGACGAAGAGTGTGAAGTGTAACAGCGCGAGCCGTTTTTATCACATTGCTTCTTTAATCAGTGCGCTTTAACTTTAATACCCAAATTAAAGACAGAACAAGGGTGATGAATTGGTTAAGTGATGGTGTGTGTGTGCGTGTATGTGTGTGTGTGTGTGTGTGTTTAAAAGGCGCACACTTTTCTCTCCACGAGTTGAAGAATCTTTCACGCCGGATTCAGACGAGAATAACTTTTAAACCCGGGACGAATAAAGCATGGTATTGATGTGGTGCGCTCCTGAATCATAAGGTCACATGGTCACATTATTAGATCTGTTGTATTGGATTTCTGAAGCAGGATACGGAAATGGCCCGAATCAGACTTAAACAAAAAGCAGAGCGGTGTCGTGTGTCAGAAACACAAGCATATCTGGGACACGTTTGTCCAGAATGAGAATGATACCCAATGTGAAAACTATGTTTTTGTGAAGGTCACACAAAGACTCAGCTTTGTGAGACTACGAGCTTAGATAATGTCCGAAGAACAGAAATAGGACGCGGGCGAGATCGTAAAACAACGTTGCGGTCACTGGTCCGATTTGTGTAGCTTGTTCATGTGAGGAGTGTGTACAGGATTTTAAGCTCCTGGGTAACGATTTCTTGTCTTTTGTGGAAGAACATCATCCCGTAATGAAGGTTAGGAGCAAGGAGCCGGACAGGCAGAAGAGATCCAAGCATCTGGGGACTAAAGCATTGTTCAGCTTACAGGAGGGGGTTAACCTTCTACATCATCTCCTCACACCCCTGGTATTGACAGCAGCCTTTACCATAGAGACAGAGTGTGTGGAGGTGTCATCTGATCTACAGCAGAACCTCCCACATCGACACTGCGAGACACACATACACATTTTTCTTGTCCATCCATCCGATCTAATTCTCAAAACTATGAAATTAGGACCAGGGGACTTAGAACAGAAGAACAGAAGCTGGTACAAGAACTAGTTCATCTAGGAAACAAATAATAATAATAATTAGATTACAAATAAGATAATAAGGAGAAACCTAAAAAAAACATAGAAAGTACAATACTGCACTCAATAAGAACAACAGGGAACCAAAAAAATCACAGGAAAACATTTAGAGAAATGGAAAAACCTGTACAAAGAGAAAACTAGAAAAAGATGTAAACTGCTGGAAATAGAAATTAAAAACAGATGCTATGTCTCAATTCATTCCCATGTTCACTATCTAGTGGTATCTCTCTGGTCTGGATGTTTGTAGTGCACAATGATGACTGCGTGAAGGATACAGGAGGAGCCAAAACTACACTAGAAGATCCAGGGAACCAGAACAACTGTACGATGTACAATTTTTTAGCTTGACCCACAAACAAACATTGTAGAAGACGAAATAAACTCATACGCATGTGAGTTGAGATTAGCGTAACCTGACGTAACCTCACCACCAGCAAAACTGCAAACTTGTGAGACAGCAAGAAGCGCGATGGAGAAACATCAATGTAAAATTTTTATAATTTTTATTTGTCACATACACAGCCATACACAGCCATACACAGTATGATCAACGTTTACATAACTGGTTGTGACCTAAAAGGCAATAAGAAAAGGCAAAAGCCTCCCTCAACCACCAGATCTGGTAAGTGCCCTTAGAAAAGAATATAAAATATAAAATCTACAACGAAGATCTTGCACAAGCCGTTTTCCGGGTCATGTCGACTGATTACGAAAGCAGAGCGTAGGAAGTTTCTTAAAGCGGAGGTATCTAGCTATCGTTAGACGATCGCTATCGTATAATCTAATCTGTCACAGAGAGAAGCTCTAAAAACAGTGTGTGTGATGATTAATAAGAGCTCGGGAAATGAAAAGGGTAGAGACACGAAACAAGGCGGTGTGTGGTTAGACGTCTGGATAGCGATGTGGAAGGAAGAATGAAAGAAAAACCACACAAGAAGTGAACTGTGATTAATAATAAATGTAACACTCATTAATCAAGTAAAACAGAACTGCTTCAGTCCACCTGTATAATCATAATTATAATTTACTAACTGACTCACTGACTTGTCTCGCCTTTTTGGGAAACTTATTTAACTGGGAAAGAAAAAAAAAGCCTGCTGGGAAATCTGGAGACTTCCATTAATGGCATTGATTTTATTCATAACTAAGATCACAGAGGATGGAGTGGTGATACACTCCTCCTCCTCCTCCACCCCAGTTGAGTCTGGTTCCTCTCAAGGTTTCTTCCTATTACCATCTCAGGAAGTTTTTTCCCTCAGCACCGTCACCCTCGGCTCGTTCATCAGGGACGATCTGATCATTCTGATTCACACACATTTCATTACACGTTTCGCTGATTAACTTTTGATTCTGTAAAGCTGCTATGTGACGATGACTGTTAAAAGAGCTATATAAATAAAATTGAGTTGAATCGAATGGTGATGATGATGATGATGATGGTGGTGGTGGTGGTGGTGGGTGCTCTATGAGAGACAATATTAGTTTTCTGAAAAAATAGAAAGAAAAGCTGAAGGATGTAAAAGAGTAAATTCAGCTTTACATCAAAAATAACATCAATAAAAACCCTGTTTGAGCTTTACTGAGACATGTTGAGCCCTTGATATAATAATAGACTATAAACCAATTATCCAAAAACTATATAAACACTTCTATTATTATTATTACTACTATGATGATGATGATGTTGCAGACAGATATTCGGCAGAATCACAAATGGCTCCACTCTCCCTCCTTAGCCTCACTTCATACATCATCAGAAGAGGGGGCGCTGTTCGCCCTATCTAGTGCACTACATATATCAGTGTGACACATTTTGGAGCAGCCCAGTGTTCTATTTCCCTCGGAAACGATGATGACTTTGAAATAAAATGAGACTTTACACTGGCTGAGGGAGATGATTAGCTGATTAGCGTCGGTGCCGTAATGCGGTATTATTGGGAACTGCTCATTTCAAAAGTGACAAAAACAACGAGATGTTCATTTCATTTACCTTTTCTTTTCAGCTGTGGCTCCTGAAGTCATTATACAGATTAATCACCGGCTCACGAAAGATTATTGGTCCGTGAAACGAGCTATTTAAACAGAAAAAAGATAATAACTGAAAAGCGTGTCAGAAAGGCTAAACTTTTAGCTCAACAGCCGAACGCTGGGTCGGTCTCGCGCGTCGCTCGAGCGTCACCTGAGCCCAGCGCGCGCACGCGCGCGCGTTACGCTCGCCCTCAGGACTCACAAGCGCGAGAGCGCGCGAGCTGCTCGGTCGAAGCCGGATTTATTTCTCCCGTTATAAGGCGAATCCCCTCAGCACGTCTCCACACGCCCTCTGTCCGTCCTGCTGCAGGGAGCCGGCCCGCGATAAGCCGCTCAGAGAGAAACACACTTTAAGCTTAGTATCAAAATATTAGTCTCTGACGCGAGGATGCAGGAACATCGACACGCCCCTCGGATGTCGACGTCACCAGAGAGCTGGCGAAGCCACGCCCCTTTGATAAATAGTGCCGCTGTTTGTATTTACATAAATCTGCATATTCATGATTCATCCGTGTTTAAACATTAAATTTACCTGTCACTCAGCTGCTACAAGAATTACGTTTGATGTAGCTATACAAAATGTTGCAGGATAACAAAAATAAAACACTTTACAGTTAGTTTTATAGAAAAATAATCTATTTTATATAGTTGCAAAGCAACGATGAGCGGGCCCAAGCACCTGCGCCACACCCCCTTAATGGCAGAGGTGTCGAGTAACGAAGTGCAAATACTTCGTTACCTTACTTAAGTAAAAATTTTGGGTATCTATACTATAATTATTTTTCAGCCGACTTTTTACTTCTACTCCTTACATTTTTACGCAATTATCTGTACTTTCTACTCCTTACATTTTAAAAATAGCCTCGTTACTCCCATTTTATTTAAGCGTGCCATTCAAAAAACAAACAAACAAAATGAATGAGTGAAACAAAATGAGTGAATTTAATTGTGGTTGGATGAGAAGTATAAACATACCATTCCGACACCCTATTGGTTAGGTCGCGATCTATCGCACCTGCACATGACGTCACGTCACACACCCCAGCAAGGACGTTTGAATAAAATAGCATTTTCGGTTGATAAGGTTGTGATAAGTAGACGAAGATGTCCGTGTTATACATTTTGAATTGTAACAAGAATAAAACATTTGAAGATGCTTTTATAGGAAATAATCTACGTATTTATGTATTTATGCACATAGCTATTAAATCTCTTATATGATGCTAAAGTTATTCACACCCACCAACACTATATCTCCAAAAGTATGTGCACCTCTTTACTATCAGACACATACACTTTATGGCCAAAAGTATTTGGCCAAATCTGCAATGACATTGTATCCGAATACATATACTTCAACATGGAGCTCTAACAGCTACCTCTCTTCTTGGAAGGCCATCCACAAGATTTTGGAGTGTTTCTGTGGAAATTCGTGCCCGTTCATTCTGTAAAAAGCATGTATGAGGTCAGGCGCCCTTGTTGGATGAGAAGGCCTGGCTCACAATCTCCGTACCAGTTCATCCCAAAGGTGCTAAAAGGGGTTGAGGTCAGGGCTCTGTGTTCGGGCTGGTCAAGTTCTTTCACACTGTACTCATCAAACCACACATTTGGAAGCAGAGCATTTTTTAAGGTGTATTGGTATGCTGAAGCATTAAGGCTGTTTTTACAGGGGATACGGGGGCCTGAATGAAACACCTGAATTCAATAATTAACAGATTTGGACAAAGACTTTTGTCCATATAGTATATGTGCATGTTGAACATCCTATTCCAGATGTTATACATGTTATTACATGTTTTAGCACCCTGCGCTCCTCTGGGAAGGCTGAACACTAGATGTTGGAGTGGGGCTGTGTGGACGTGTGTTCATTCACACACTCTACAGGAGCCTTACTGAGCTCATGCGCTGATGTTTGACAGTTCATCCAGTTCATCCCAAAGCTGATGGCTCAGTGGGGATGAGTTCAGTCAGGACTCTCTCTGTCCAGAACACTTGAGGTCTGTTCTCCCACTCCAACACACCCTTAACACACATGCCCTCATGTAGCTGGCTCTGCAGATCTCAAAGGGGCGTTGTCATGCTGGATAAGGGTTTGGGCTTCTTGGTTACACTGAAAATGAACTGCAATGCTAAAGCACACAGAGACATTTGTGTATAAATCCACACGTGGGTGTGACAGTCAGAGGAGTGAAGATTTTGATATGCAGTTCAATGCAAATATACAGTGGGTATTGAAAATAATTACCTCTCCTTTAAAATAATCATATTTTGTTGCTTTGCAGCGTAAAATGAAGACGGACACATTTTTGTTTTATCCAGTCTTACTCGGTGCAACTTTTAACAGTGAAAGATATAACACCCTACCGGATTTGTAAAAGGATTACCCCGTCTTAAAATCACTTGTAAACTCAATGAGGTGAAGCTAATCACCTTCTCAATGGCACCCAAAGCCAATTGACTTTCAACTGTGATCAGCGGTGGTCATTTTGATTAGCTCAGCATAAAACGCTGGAGCATTTCAGTCCCCGGGAGTGCAGCTAAGGCAAACAATCAGCTATGGGCGGCAAAGCACTGTCAAAAGTTCTCTGGGATAAAGTTGTGCACAGGTACAAATCAGGAGATAGATTAAAAGGTTTAATCACTGCCTAGAAGCATAGTGAAGTCTATTATTAGGAAAAGGAAGGTATTTGGTAAAACAGACCCTCCCTGGATCAGGACGTCGCTCCAAGCTGTATGAAAGAGCCAGAAGGAAACTGGGCCTTCTGAGAGGCTACCGAGAGGCCAACAGCAACTCTGAAGCTGTTGCAGGACTTTATGACATACAGTGGTCATTGTGTGCATGTGATAACGATTTCACAAATTCTCCACAAATGTGGCTTGTATCGGAGGGTTGCAAGAAAAAAAGCCACTTCCCAAGAAAGGTCACATGCAGTCACGACTGACTTTTGCATCAACGCAGGTGGTCAGGTGAGACTATTTGAATTATTTGGCCACAACCCCAAACAATATGTCTGACAGAAATCCAATACAGCTCACATCCAAATAACTCCATTTCTACAGTAAAGCATGGAGGTGGTAATATCCTGTTATGGGGAGTTTCTCTGCAGCATGGACTGGAGCACTTCTCAGGATCGAAGGAAAATGGACGGGGTAAAATACCGTCAAATTCATGAAAAAAATCTGCTGCCAGAAAGTTGTCAATGGGAAGAAGGTTTACCTTCCAACATGAAATTGACCCAAAGTCCTGGCATGGCCTAGTCAGAGTCCAGATCTTAAACCACATTGAAAATCTGTGGAAGGACCTGAAGACTATAGTCTAAAAACGGTCGCCATCGTATTTAACTCGGTTTGAACCGTTCTGCAAAGGAAAATGAGCAAATATTGCAAGATGTACAAAGTTCTGTGTGCCATAGAGAAGGTGATTAGCTTCACTGATCGAGAAGGGTGATCCTTTTCCAAATCAGTGATTCTCTTGTTTTAATTTATTTTATTTTGACATGTGGGTGTTATATCTTTGACTTGGATGTTAAAAGTGAAAAAGTACTGAGTAAATACAGCTGGGTAAAACAAAACTGCATCTGTCTTCATTTCACGCTGCAAAGCAACAAAATGTGATTATTTTAAAGGGGGGCTTTTCTATACCCACTGTATATCGTGCTTTTTAAAATAATTTGTTTGCATTGAGCCAGTATAGCTGGAGGCTTTAATTTCAGCTAAATAAGAGGCACACATGACAGCTAACTGGGGACTAAGATGACCTGATTAAACGAGTGGAATAGATGAAGTGCAACCCTGAACCTACATTCACTTCCTGTGCGTAATGTTGAAGACCCCTAACATATGGCTCTTATTAAATGAACTAGCCTAAAATGAGCTAATTTGCTAATCACAAAGTAGTGAAGGATTTCATTAACCAATTTAAATCATCGATAAATCCAGACCAGCAACTTTGATAGAAAATTATAAAATTACAAACTAGTCATTTGGGAGACAAAAGTGTTGAGCACGTCTGTGATCTGATCCGAGCGCTTGGATTCACTGAAAAGATGTGAACACTCGCTCTGCTCTTGAGAATTGAAGAGAAAGGAGGAGAGATGGAAAGAAGCACATTTGTATTACTCTGCCTCATCATCTATCAAAGCGATGAATCGGACACAGCCATTAGGAGGAGACGCTTGTACCCCAGTGGAGCTCAGGCTGAGTGCCAAAGCGCTGAATCGAGATCCACAAAATGTCATTACTCCCCCATCTGACATTGTAAACGAGGAAAAGCGATCCTGAGGTGCATTAGCCTAATTGTATAAAAAAAGACAATAAATTATACACTCAACACCCCATCAAGCATGGTAACGTGATATGCAGGCCTGAGAGAGAAGCATTATCGAAGTCTAATGAAATAAAAATGGAGTCTAAATAGTACACTTGAGACCGAGACATGTTGCATAAAATCTGAAAATGTTAGCTTTTAATGTACAGAAGGTTTAATAAAATTATGCCTTTTATGATTGACCCTGTGAGAAATGAAAAAGTACAGGATGGTCTCCACTCTTTTGCTTCCAGTGTTAATGTGTGTTCAATAATTAAGCGACATCGCTCACGTACAGCAGCCGATTTACAGAATCATGAAATGCAAAAACATCACAGTCAAAAATAGATCAAAACTCCTCTGCGAAAAGGATGAACACTTAAAGAACAATTAAAAATAAGGTATGGAATGTTTAGTGCAGAACCTCTCTGAGTCAGTGATGAAACAAAAACAAGAAAGAAAAGTTGAATAAACATAATAGAACAGGAAATAAATAGTAGAAAGAAGCTTTCTGACTTGAATAAACATTGTCTAGTTTTATAACGTACAGTACTATGGTAGATTTTAAACATGATCCTCAGATATGGAACTTTAAATGTGTGTCTGTAAATCATCCCACGGCTTTTTGGAGTTCTTTAGTGCGTCACACGGAACAAAAATGTGACCAAGTGGTCGTGCCAGAAAACACATTCACGCCATTTTTGATCATAAAACTGGGTTATTTAGTTTGTTTCATGGCCACTGTTGCTGAAGTCACATATAATACACAGATGCTCCTTGACTTGCAGCAAGGATACGTCCCAATAAAATCTTCATAAGTTTCAAATATTGTCAATCAAAAATACATTTAATATTAAAAAAGATCCAAATTCTAAGTATGTTTTCTATTGGGATTTTAATGATTAATCAGTAATAGATGGATGGATGGATGGATGGATAGATGGATAATTAATTAATCCCAAAGGGAAATTATATTGTTATAGCAACCAGTTCACAGATTATACAACAAATAAGGAACAAGCAAGAACTGCAGTAAGGAAAAGGTAAAGTAAATGAAAAATACATTGTTCACAATTTACGGTGCATTAATGTGGTAAAAATACTGTCAAACAATATGAATATATGAATATACGCTTCTGTGTACAGTCATGGCCAAAGTTGTTGGCACCCCTGAATTTTTTTTTGGAAAATCAAGTATTTCTTACAGAAAACACATGTTTTGCTATACACATGTTTATTCTCTTTGTGTGTATTGGAACAAAACAAAACAAAAAGGGAGAAAAAGAAGCAAATTTGACATAAAGTCACACAAAACTCAGAAAATGGACTGGACAAAATTATTGGCACCCTTAACTTAATATTTGGTTGCACACCCTTAGGAAAAAATAACTGAAATCAGTCACTTCCTATAACCATCATTAAGCTTCCTACACCTTTCACCCGGAATTCTGGACCACTCTTCCTTTGAAAACTTAATGAGTCATGTCATTAAACGTGTATGTAGCAAATGCAATACCTTTCTGTGAGAAATACTTGTTTTGTGAAAAAGTTTCAGGGGTGCCAACAATTTTGCCCATGACTGTATACACGTATGATGATTGTATATACAGGCGAAACTGAAGATCAAAAATGTACATACTGTAAGGTGCACCAGCAAGTATATTATCAGTAAATATTAATAGAAGAGAGGATGCGGTGAATGAAGAACCAGACCTGATGAGTTTGTTGAGTTTCTTAGAGTCTGATCTTGGTGCTGCTCCCCCAGCAGATAAAAGAATATTCCATTCGCCACAACAGACACAGCAGTAGAGTCTGCATTGTTCTTTTCTGTAGACAGGATCTGAGTTGCATTTCCAGGCCACTCTGATGTCAATGTGAACTCCAAGATATCTGTAGTTCTCCACCACCTTCAGCTCCTCACCCAGAATGTGGACTGTGGGGGCAGGCTTGGTCCTCCTGAGATCTCCACCATCTCCTTGACAGGACAAGGTGGTTCCTCTCACAACAATCCACAAGACCACCAATTACAGTTAAGAATTTAACTCCCTAAACAAAATGTATTAACCAAAAATGCATTCTTGATGCAAAACACAGCTTCTATCATCAGGCCATCAGACTACTGAACACTGACCAATAGGTCTCCACTTGTCACTTTCACAATGTCACTTTACAGTCACTAAGCCACTTTATGCACTCCACACTGCACATAATTGCCTTTTTGCACAACAATCATTGCGATCATTCCTTATACATTATACACAAGTAAACACTCCCACAATCATGTGTGTATGGGTATATAAATGTATGCATATATGTGTATGTGCATATGTAGATATTTGTATACATATGTATGTGTATATATATACATAGACGTGTATATGTGTGTATATTCTGTATGTGTAGATGTGTATACTTATGCTCACTTTTTTTTTTTTAATTATATATATATATATTTTTTTTTTTTTTAATAACACTTGCACTATATTTTACTTCTGTATTATCCATATGTATATTTATTCTTATAATTGTACACCACTATTGCTTGTGTAGCTTGCACATAAGAATTTCACTCACGTGTACGGTACCAGTGTACCAGTACGTGATGTGACAATAAAAGCGACTTGACTTGACTTGACTTGATATTTCTCAGGTAGCTCACAATCATATCACATACGTATGTATCAATTAACTTGTGCACCACAAGAGGGTGCACTTTCAGTTCAGGCAATGTGCACTGTCCGACAGAGTAATAACGTCACACTCGGACTCGGAGTAATAACGTCACACTCGGACTCGGAGTAATAACGTCACACTCGGACTCGGAGTAATAACGACACACTCGGACTCGGAGTAATAAAGACACACTCGGACTCGGAGTAATAACGTCACACTCGGACTCGGAGTAATAACGTCACACTCGGACTCGGAGTAATAACGACACACTCGGACTCGGAGTAATAACGTCACACTCGGACTCGGAGTAATAACGTCACACTCGGACTCGGAGTAATAACGACACACTCGGACTCGGAGTAATAACGTCACACTCGGACTCGGAGTAATAACGACACACTCGGACTCGGAGTAATAACGACACACTCGGACTCGGAGTAATAACGTCACACTCGGACTCGGAGTAATAACGTCACACTCGGACTCGGAGTAATAACGTGACACTTGGACTCGGAGTAATAACGACACACTCGGACTCGGAGTAATAACGACACACTCGGACTCGAAATAATAACAACACACTCGGACTCAGTAATAACGACACACTCGGACTCGAAATAATAACAACACACTCGGACTCAGTAACGACACACTCGGACTCGGAGTAATAACGACACACTCGGACTCAGAGTAATAACGACACACTCGGACTCGGAGTAATAAAGACACATTGGGACTCAGAGTAATAACGACACACTCGGACTCGGAGTAATAACCACACACTCGGACTCAGAGTAATAATGTCACACTCGATCTTCTGGTCGTCCGCTGGAAACCAGGCGGTGTTTTCTTCTTTGCTTCAGCGACATCATTCTTCTGCTATCGATTTCACTTTCAACTCACTTGCAGGTTTTGCAGCATGGTCAGGCGGCACATAAAATACCACAAAATGACAAAATGCTTCTTGTATTGTTTAATTTGGGATCGCATTTAAGACCCAAACACACAACGCTTGCAGGTAAAAAATGAAGAAAATAACTTTAACAGCTCAAAAAAAAAAGACTTGACACAAAGTGCTTTCAGTGAACAAAGACAGAGTAAGTTCAGTTTAACAAAAAGCAACACTACAGTCAAAGACACACACACACACACACACTCAGAGTGACATTAATAACGTGAGGAGGAAATGTCGCAATGAAACTAAATGCTTAGCAGTGGCCCAACTGCATTATACAGTACTTTAGGAGGTGAGAAACTAAAATTAAGTGCTCTCTCTCTCTCTCTCACACACACACACACACACTTACACTTCTGTTTTTATTATAGACACATCAAGGTCACTTTAAAGCTTTTTTTTAATGCCTCCATGGCGCTGCTACCCCTCTGGGATCCTTATTGCCCCCCATGATATACTCTTGATCCTAATTCCCCCTCAGATACCCGTCTAATGTTACCCCCTTAACACCCCCCTAATTTCACAGACTCTCATCTGAAGCCCTCATTGACCATCTGATACCAACAAGATACCAGTATTAACCCCCCATTGACCACCCCAGCTTTCGAATTTTCACTTTATCAGCCTGATGATACACACCACCTAATTTTATCCCTCTGATGCCATTGATGCACGTCCTAAGTAACTCCTAATACTCATTTACTCCTCAATCCTAGACGCCCAATTATATTCACATTGCCCTTCTAATCACCCTGTTTCTCCATTTCTCCTTTTCTGACACCTGCTGATGACTCCATTATGCTTCCAATTCCCTATTTGCCCCTATTACCCCTGCTGATAGGCTTATTTCTCCTTTGGTCCCCATGGTAACCCTATACCGCTACAATTATAAACGTACAATTTTACCTCTTTAATTCCTGCTCCTCTGATACCCGCTGCTACCTCCATCTATAACTCTCTTAATGCTTTTATAGCTTTTCAACAACAATTCAGTTTTCCTGTGTCACTGTTGATACTCTTGCTCCCCACTTTGACCCCTCCAAAATTTTTGCCCCGTATCCTCAGTGATCACGCTTTACCGCCTCTAAACGAGGTCGTGGCTTTTATCATCGCTGTCCAAAGGACGATATCAGAAGCTGGAAGATTTTCTGCTGTTACTGAGAGCAGAACACACTCGGACCAACATGTAACAACGAGGAAATGAACAGTGACTTATTAATAAAATTGTAAGCAGTAAGAATCGTTTCACAACCTGTTTATAACTCGGGCCTTAAACCTGCAGTAAAATCCAGACCGTCGTTTCAATGGACGTAAAAATGTTGAGTTTGTCATTAAGAGCCGTGGGGTAGGACGACGAGGGGCAGAACTTTCATCTGTGATCGAGAAAGTGCGGAATAGAAAAAGCAGAAAGACTAAAAGCACATCTTAGCGGGGTACCATGGGGGCGGAGCTTAGGTTACATTTCTTCAGTTTTAGAATGTAATTTTTCGGCGTGACATTCTGCTTAGCTACGCAACATGATATTTCAATTTAGCAAGATTAGCCAAGATACCTGAGCTAATGTTACTACTAGCTAAAATTACAATTTTGCCTTATTTTTTATGCCTTAAATTTTTCAAAAGAGTAAAAAAAAAATTACAGATAGTGGTTTGTTAGCGGATCACAAATATAGCAAATGTAGCATTAGCTCTGCCCCCAATGACCTAGCGAATAATAAAAACAGGCAACATCTGTTTCGATGCAATACTGCAAGAGTCTTTTTTTGTTAAAAAAGAAAAAAAGAAAGTTATTTGTGCTGACTGGAATTTGATCCCATCAAAACGTTTCCCATCATATTCTGTCTCCTAAAATAAAATTAAAGTTAAAGTTAACTTCGGCTACAATAAAATGCTTCTAATACTAATCTTTTCCAACTTTAAACTGAGAAATGATCTGGTTCACTTTAAAAATTCAACTCCAGAGTTCAGCACGAAAGTAAGTTTTCACCAACAGTAAAAGTTAGAATACCTTTTTTTTTTCTCAACAAAACGCCATGTGTTTAAGCAACATATGGTATCATCGTCCTTTGTGTACATCATAAATGTAATGATTTTTTTTTTAGGTTTGCTGCTTTATGTCAACTACAAAAAAAGTTCCAAAGAGTCCAAGTTTCACGTCTCATCTCCGGCGCGTCCCACGTTATTCGTTGTGCTTTTGGTCATCTTGGAAACCAACCAGTCACACTTTACACTTAGCTTAGCTGTCGCTAATTCCGATACGAATTTAAAAGCTCACGTCGACTCGACCCACTGGACATCACCGTCTTCCTCCCGCGCTTCATTTTTTACGGTGTGCAGTACTCGAGCATTTCCTCCGAAGTGAAAGAGAACTCTTGGAACTCGTCCTGGTTGATCTGCGGGAGCACGGCGTCCTCGATGGGAGTGAGAACCGCGTCCTCGTTCGTGAAGTCGGGGTCGAAATTATTCACATCCTCACCGGTTTTCTGTACAAGGATAACATTTTGTGAATGATAGAGAAAGAGAGAGAGAGAGAGAGAGAGAGAGAAAAAGGCTGATAAGGGGTTGGCTGTTTATAGCTGCTATAACGTAAGTGAGAACAGGAAATCATTTCTCACCGACGTTCCACAACATTAAATCAAACCACAAACTGACAAAACGTATAATTGCTAAATAAAAAAATTTATATATTTATTTTTGTAAGAAAATTGTCTTTTTTTTTAAATATACTGCATTTGTATAAAAAAAACCCCCACAAAGCACGTCTTGCTAGTCGACCCTTACCGCTTCAATCAAACTACATGAATTAAAACATGTCATGTGTAAGAACAGTCAGTGTGTGTGTGAATATTAATCTCACGATGACGTTGACTCACGATTTGGGGTCTAAACGGAGGCTGGATCTCCCGCCGGTTCAGTTTCTCCCAGTCGATGGCGCTAAAGAACACATGCTTCATGACGGCGTTCTCTCCGCCGCTCGTCGCCACGCAGCCCAAACGACGAGCCGGGTTCTTCATCAGGAACTGCAGACAGGACACAGTGACATCACTTCCTGTCCATTAAACCGTTGAATAGTTGATGTGCATACTTACTAACATCGTTGAATTATTAACGTTGTGTAAAAAATAAAAATGTGGTTATTATTAATAATCTTAATTATATATAATATAATAAACAATGAAATCACCAGCTGTTAGGACACATTTCAGATGACAGTTTCACTAAAGTAACTGTGAAATTTGTCTAATAATAAACAGTTACAGTGCAGTGCGAAGGCAGTGTGGTTTCACTATGACTGTACTGTGATTAGAGCTAGTGCCGCTGCAGAAAGTGTCACAAGAAGAAGACACTAAAGAGGCTACAGTGCTGTCGGGTGCTGAATAGCAGCAGATTTACAGATAACACACCCATGTGAACCTCTCTCCTACTTAAAAACGGCTGTGATAAACGCAGATAAACGCTGGATGCACCATGCTAATGCTTCAATCGCTCCTGCTTGAGTTAAAGTGGCGTCACACGGCTGACGCTAATTTGCACTGTTAGCTTCGTTCAATCAGTAGCCGCGGTCTGCACAGCAGTAGTGTTTCTGACACTTTAAAGGTTGTAGAAGATGCCTTCACTCGTAGTTCCTTTAGATTGTGAGCACTCTTAGGGTTAAGCGTTAGCAAGCTTACTTTATCTGTCTGGATTTATTTTTACTTTTTTTAAAGGTAAAGTTCAGGTTAATTTGTTTTATTTTTACTTTATATTTTGTGTAAATTATTTTTATGCATTTATTTTTTTGGGCTGTGGAACGAATAATGTGAGTTTTTAAACCTTGGATTACGAGCATAATTCATTCTGGTTCCACTGTATTTAAAAACAGAAAGGGTTTGGGTTTTTGAAAACTATTTTGAGCTCAGAGCAAAACTCTGTGTGATGAAACTGTGTGATGAATATGTCTCTAAAAGTAAACTCTGTTGTTTTTTTGTCCTTTTGTTGTTGTTTCTTTCTTTACAGTAACGCAATATTAATTCTTTATTCCCCATTTGTTCATAAAATCCAGATGACTCAGCAACTTCCTGCATCTAAAACTGCTGAGGTCAAGCAAACACACACGCAAACAAACACACACACACACACACACACAGCTGCCTGAAACAGACTTTTACTCTGACTCTGTATCTGTACAGTGTGTCTGATCATGCTAACGGTGGTATGAGGTATGAGGTATGCATTGTGTGTGTGTGTGTGTGTGTGTTTGGGTGCGCGCACTAGACATTGCTTAAGGGCTCAGACACACAGCCAGATGCTAAAAGACAAAAACATTAAAAACAAATTAACATTCTGGAGTTTGACAAATGATGATGACCTTTAGCTAAAGTTGTTATATCACACACACACACACACACACACACACACACACACACTCTCTCTCACACACATTCTCAACATGATGGTTGCTTAAACAAATAACTGTGGTTGTGACTATGCACTCTACACAGATGTTTGTTAGACAGCCATGTTCTACATCATCTGTATCGGCCTCCTGTGTCTCCTCGTCCTCTTGATACACTGAGCACCGTGTGTGTGTGTGTGTGTGTGTGTGTCTAGTGTGAATAAGCCACCTCAGTCAGGTGTGAACGCTGTAATATGCTGCTCGGAAATGGGTTAGTGCCCCGCGCAATTTAAAAAAAGTCTCCACATCATCACAGGATAAAAGCAAAACTTTTGGCAC
>NC_071107.1:37442500-37502500 GCF_024256425.1 Clarias gariepinus
GCCCCTCTCTGACTCTATCTGCCTCTCCCTGACTTTATCTGCCCCTCTCTAACTTTTACTGACTCTCTCTGACTCTAACTGCCTCTCTCTGACTCTCCCTGCCTCCCTCTGTCACTCCCCCCCTCTCCCCCCAGCACAGAGAGAGCAGTGCAGTGAGGGACGGATTTTATTTCCTTTAAAGGACGGTGAAGATAACTGCAGGAGGAAGTGGGATTAAACACTCTCGCTCACAACTCATCACAGCTAATTGTTAACACACACTATTTAAACTGACTGTGTGTGTGTGTGTGTGTGTGTGTGTGTGTGTGTGTGTGTGTGTGTGTGTGTGTGTGTGTGTGTGTGAGAGAGAGAGAGAGAGAGAGAGAGAGAAAGGCACTTCAACATACCCCCTGTACACACTATGTACATCCCCTCACACACAAACACACACACACACACACACACACACACACACACTCCATATGCTAGGGGAAATTTTCCATGAAGTTGAATCAGAATCATCTGCCCATGACGTGACTCTGTATATAGATATATATAGTTAAAATGTTCTTCTAACCTTTGCACAAATCACACACACGAACACACACACACACACACACACACACACACACACACACACACACACCAGGACTGGGGATTTAATCAAAAGCAACATTCAGATTCAGTGAGATATTATATTGCTTATGTAAATTTTTTTTTAAGTCTGTTAATACTTTTTTAAACACACACACACACACACACACACACAGTTAAAACATTCTCTCTCTCTCACACACACACACTGACACTGATAGAGTTTCACACACACTTGACAAGTGCTTTAAATATAACACACACTCCACGGGCACACGTCTGTAAGTGTCCCATGAATGTTTGTGCTGAAACCATCTCACACTCCACTGTAACACACACTACTGTCCTGCAGCAGCGCTGATCTGACCTGAAAAGTGGGGCAGGCTCCTGAATAAGAAGTGTGTGTGTGTGTGTGTGTGTGTGTGTGTGGGTGTGTATCAGCCTGTACGTGTGTGTGCATGTGTGTGTTGTGGTCATGCAAAGCAGAACAGTAAAGGAAACTCACACCTACTGCACGATGACGCTGAGATAGCACTTCATTGCCCAGCTCTGTGTGGTGTGTGTGTGTGTGTGTGTGTGTGTGTGTGTGTATAAGTGTGAGTGTGTGTTTGTGTGTGTGAAATGTCATTTTAACACCTCCTGCGAATGTTCTGCAGTCCAAAAAAAATGCACATATACACTTGGCCCCCCACCCTGCCCCCCTCACACACACACACACACACACACACACACACACACACACACAGCAGAGTGAAGATGAGAAGACTAAATATGGTCAGTCTGATCACAGCCTCCACATCCTGTATTCAGCCACACGCACACACACGCACACTCACACACACACACACACACACACACACACACACACTTGGACAGTGTCGCTCCTCTGCTTAAACACTCCATCATTAGTCTAGAATCTGCTTCAGAAGTTTTGGCACCCTTGGTAAAGCTGGGCATAAACAGCACTTTAGGTCAACAGTTACACAGTTTTATTTCACACTTAACTCTATAAAATATATTCATTTGATGAAAAACTAATACTTTCATACGACCACATGTCAGAAGTGTTGGCACCGTACGTAACTGCAGCGTGTTTCTATCTATAGCATGCTCTATCGTCACATCATTAAGGGTGCCAATATTAATGCAGCCGACTGTATAAGACGTATGTATATTTTACAATTCACAATAATTACACAATGTTATAATACAACTGTGTTGCATAGACAAACATTTGAATAGAAAGCAGCGGCTCGGGTTATTAGAGGTCGAATCAGCGTTCCTGATCAACGAGAACGCTACGGAAGCCTGCGTGGGACACAGCGTGGTTTTTTTATCTTTTGTAAGAATACAGACAAAGTAAAGGGAGGTCAGTGACTGTAATATGCAACAGTTTTTACGCAATGATTTTATTGGTGTTGGAGGAAAGGTTTGGGCTGAATGATGTGTTGAACAGAACCGTTTGAACGTCCGACCCAGATGACACGGGTGACTGAGAACACAGGAAGACTCCTCAAGCGTGAAGCGTCTCGTCTAACCCAGAGAAACTCGTCTCTCTGTCCTTATGAGAGTTCAACTCTCGCTTGTCTACTTTTACTTCTCCCTCACTCGCCACGTCTTGGACACGACCCTTCATGGACGCAAGCAGAGACGCTACTCAAGGACATTTCCCCGTCCAGCACTGGACAAGACACTGAACAGGACACCCGAGCTGGTGGAGTTTGCACACACTCTAAGTAAAGATGTAGTCAAAACCTGGTGAGGTTTTTCAATCTGTTTTTACTGATTTTTCCACATTAAGTCGAAGTGACAGGATAAGCTGTAGTCTGAATTTGTCCCTGCTGTAAAGTTAACAAAAAGAAACTTTTAAATTAAAAATTTCCCCGGAGCAGCATCATTAAGTCTTATCATTAAATTACAGGCAGAATTAAATATACAGAGATGTGAAGAGACACCGGAAGAAATTTATATTTAATACAATACTAGATTTCAAAGGTTTGAGACAAGGTGCGAGACAAAGCTGCTCGAAGATTTCCTTTTATTTTAAAACACACTGGATAATGTCCTGAAGAACCACAAACAGGGGAGGGGGGGGGGGGTTGAAGTCGTGTCGCTTAACTTTGGTATTATAAAACCACTGAGACTTTTTTCATATCTGTAAATGTTGATCACAATGTTGATATGACGATATCAGTATTACATCGTCTGATCACCAGCCGCAGCGACCCGGCCGCGTCGCAACACACCCCCTGCTCAAGTGCTCAAGTGTGCACCCTCTGTCATGACTGTTTAAACACTTCCCAGGGTCAACATTACAACTCTATAGTGCACTAAACTCCTGGTATACACACACACACACACACATAATGTTGTTCAGCTAAAGCTATAAAGGTGTGAGTGAGCATGTGTGTGTAATGAGTCATAGGAAGCAAACAAACATTATCAACAGGCAGTTTGTAACTGACATGGACGTCAGGTTAAATTTAATTTTTGTTTGTTGGAGACTTGTTAGTTGAACATGCTTAGAAAAGAGTCTTTTATTATGACGTTCGCACCGCATGTTGAGCGGGTCTATAGTTCTACTGTTTACTTTAATGCTTAAGGGTTAAAGGTCCAAAGTTAAAGATAATCTTTCAGATTAAAAGTTCAAGTTCTCCATCAGTAATAGGCAGCCAATAAAGTAAGTTTTTGCATTTATTTACCTAATGTTGATTGCATTGATGTGTATAAAGAAGATGCTGTATTTATTCTGTTTGTTCTCTTTTGATCTTTGTATTTATGTTATGCCTTTAGTTCTCACGGCATGTTAAGACTGGACGTTATCTTGCTGATGAACCTTTCAATAAATTGCCAGTCTTTAGATAATCTTTGTGCTCGTGAACTCATGGGGGGGGCAGGAGTGTGCACATACACACACACACACACACACACACACACCTGCAAACAAAGTGCTTAAATTATATGCCATAGAACAATTCAGTAAGTAGTACACTGTGCATTGTGTGTGTGTGTGTGTGTGTGTGTGTGAGTGTGTGTGTGTGTGTAAACACTTAAACAGGTCCCTGTTGTTATTCTGGTTTTAAACACTGATTTGTTGCCAGTTAATGAAATAAAAATAGATCAGTCACCGCTGTGCACTCGTTTCTCACACGCCTGCATCATGTCTATCGCCTTTAACAGCAGTAAGAGATCCATGACTAAAGGTACTACAGGCGTACCCTTGATGGTACAGGCCGGTGATCTTCGCTTTAGTACCCTTTCACAGAAATCTGTCTGTCTGTCTGTCTGTCTGTCTGTCAGGACAGATTTTGTCACAGCAACACACAAAACTGTCTGAACAGAATTCATTGAAACTTTCCCAGTCCTTCACTATTCGCCTGCAGTTAAACCTGCACCAAACTGTACAACAATAGAAAGGTTAAGGAGAAGGGAAGTTAAGAGCAGTTTTGTGCCAGATTATAAACCGCAAGTTTTATACCTGCGCACGCGTCAAACTGTGGGCGTGTCTTAAATCGACCACTGGACGGAATTTACTGGGACTTTTCCAGTACAGTACTTAAACATCTGCCTGAAATGTAACCGGCGCCAGAAGTGAAATCAGTGATAGGACGGCATTAATTGATAAAGATTTGACCAATTAAGGCATTAATTGGTAAAAATGTGTGACAGAACATTTCCTAAACAATGCATTCAGATACTTTGGACATGTCTACAGTCGTCTGAACTCGCATGTAGAGCTGTTACTCTGACTTTTAGCTAAGTGTTGTTCAGTACACACACTCCAAGCAAAAATGTGGACGATTAATGAGCGTTTAGGACAGCGGTTATGAATCAGATAATGTCAAACACGTCCGTTTAACTTACATGTTGGAGTTATTTTTTAACCATGATGGGAAGTGTCGGAGAGAGAGAGAGAGGGAGAGAGGGAGAGAGAGAGAGAGGGAGAGAGAGAGAGAGAAAGAGAGAAAGAGGGAGAGAGAGAGAGAGGGAGAGAGAGAGAAAGAGAGAGAGAAAGAGGGAGAGAGAGAGAGAGAGAGGGAGAGAGAGAGAGGGAGAGAGAGAGAGAGAAAGAGAGAAAGAGGGAGAGAGAGAGAGAGAGAGAGGAAAAAAGAGAGAGAGAGAGAGAGAGAGAAAAAGGGAGAGAGAGAGGAAGAAAAAGAGAGAGAGAGGGAGAGAGAGAAAGAGAGGGAAGAGAGAGAGAGGGAGAGAAAGAGAGAGAAAGAGAGAAAGAGGGAGAAAGAGAGAGAGAGGGAGAGAGAGAGGATTTAATAATCTACTGTATAATAATCTCCTAATGCTCTACTGTCTCAATGTAAACAAACACCTGCACCAATAGATATTAATTATTAAAGATAAAGTCAATATTTTGACTGGGATTAGTTATAAGATATTTTCACTTTATAAGTGAATTTTATTTTTAAACGCTGTTTTTGTCGTTTTAAGCCCAAAAAACTAATTACAGATTATTTTCAGCTGGTAAACACTTCTACAGAATCTTTATCGCCCTCACGCTAGTGTTACATACATCAGGTTATTTATATTGTTGAACTTTAAAATGCAGTGGTGCAACACACACACACACACACACACACAGAGAGGGAGGGAAGCGCGCACTCCCGGCGCGCGCACTCACCCATCCCTCGAAGGTCTCGTCGGGGCTCGCGCTCTTCCTCAGGTCCTCGAAGTGGATCGTGCAGTTCGCCACGAAGTCGTCGTAGCCGATCGGTGAGTCGTGGAAGACCGCGAGCTCCAGCGTCTGTCCGCAGCTGACGCACGCGCTGAACTCCTCGTTGTAGGTGGGCGCGTTGGTGCGCGGCTTGGAGCGGGTCTGTCCCACCGCGCGCTCGTCCACCTTCACCACCACGTAGGGGTCCAAGGCGGCGTGCGCGCCCAGGTTCAGGTTCAGGCCCGCTTTACCGAACGCGGCGGCGTGACGTGTGGACGCGCTGGTGGGCTTCAGGTCCACGGCCTCACCCACGCGCACCTTCAGGGAGCCGGTGAACCGCATCTGTCCCGAGAACTGAGACACACACACACACACAGTCTGTAGAGCACGAGCCGGGGGTCAGAGCGCGCGGCGCGGGGACATGACCGCCTGTCCTCCGGTACACCGAGCAGGTGCAGCCTGAATAGAAGAAAACAAGGAAGAGTTCACTTCTCTCTGTGTGTGTGTGTGTGTGTGTGTGCGCGGAAGAGACTCTACATGAGGAAGTGTGAGAGCCCTGTGTGTGTGTGTGTCAAACCCTGAGCTCGTGCACGCATCAGTGCGTAATTATGCGCTCAACTGAAACTGTTTATTTAGATCATTGAAACTAAAATATTAAATGTGAAAGTTTAACATAAAACTTCAGCAGCATTTACACCAGGGTCACATCCCTGTCCCACTATACACCAGGGTCACATCCCTGTCCCACTATACACCAGGGTCACATCCCTGTCCCACTATACACCAGGGTCACATCCCTGTCCCACTATACACCAGGGTCACATTCCTGTCCCACTATACACCAGGGTCACATCCCTGTCCCACTATACACCAGGTCACATCCCTGTCCCACTATACACCAGGGTCACATCCCTGTCCCACTATACACCAGGGTCACATCCCTGTCCCACTATACACCAGGGTCACATCCCTGTCCCACTATACACCAGGGTTACATCCCTGTCCCACTATACACCAGGGTTACATCCCTGTCCCACTATACACCAGGGTCACATCCCTGTCCCACTATACACCAGGGTCACATCCCTGTCCCACTATACACCAGGGTCACATCCCTGTCCCACTATACACCAGGGTCACATCCCTGTCCCACTATACACCAGGGTTACATCCCTGTCCCACTATACACCAGGGTTACATCCCTGTCCCACTATACACCAGGGTCACATCCCTGTCCCACTATACACCAGGGTCACATCCCTGTCCCACTATACACCAGGGTTACATCCCTGTCCCACTATACACCAGGGTCACATCCCTGTCCCACTATACACCAGGGTCACATCCCTGTCCCACTATACACCAGGGTTACATCCCTGTCCCACTATACACCAGGGTTACATCCCTGTCCCACTATACACCAGGGTCACATCCCTGTCCCACTATACACCAGGGTCACATCCCTGTCCCACTATACACCAGGGTCACATTTCTGTCCCACTATACACCAGGGTCACATCCCTGTCCCACTATACACCAGGGTCACATCCCTGTCCCACTATACACCAGGGTCACATCCCTGTCCCACTATACACCAGGGTCACATCCCTGTCCCACTATACACCAGGGTCACATCCCTGTCCCACTATACACCAGGGTCACATCCCTGTCCCACTATATACCAGGGTCACATCCCTGTCCCACTATACACCAGGGTCACATCCCTGTCCCACTATACACCAGGGTCACATCCCTGTCCCACTATATACCAGGGTCACATCCCTGTCCCACTATACACCAGGGTCACATCCCTGTCCCACTATACACCAGGGTCACATCCCTGTCCCACTATACACCAGGGTCACATCCCTGTCCCACTATATACCAGGGTCACATCCCTGTCCCACTATACACCAGGGTCACATCCCTGTCCCACTATACACCAGGGTCACATCCCTGTCCCACTATATACCAGGGTCACATCCCTGTCCCACTATACACCAGGGTCACATCCCTGTCCCACTATACACCAGGGTCACATCCCTGTCCCACTATACACCAGGGTCACATCCCTGTCCCACTATACACCAGGGTTACATCCCTGCTTCTGTCCCACTATACACCAGGGTTACACCGTGCACTTTACTCTACAACATGTGGATTTCACAGATCATTTACAGAATTAGGATGTTTTTTTAATAATCTGCTCTGTTTGGATGCTGATGTGCTGTTCAGTAATGTATAAACACACACACACATGCGCGCGCATTATAGGAGTAAATGTTAAACATAAAGTTTAAAGAACATGTACACCAGGGTTACATTTCTGCTTTTGTCCCACTTTATCCTCCTGAGACTCTACTGTAACATTACGGTCTCTTCTGACTGTTGACTCTCTTTATTCATAGCTGATAACTAAACATTTATCAACCAGGAAGAAGTTTAGCCAAATAATTATACCCAACAGTCCTGAGGACGGTGCAAACAGATTCTGTATATAAATGATGAAGTTGGGAGACAATGTCACGTCCTCATATGGAGACTCAAGAGAATAGAGATTTTTCTGTCATTTACAAAATTTTAATAATTTGTTCTGTTGGATGATGGTGTCATGTTCATGTGACATTGTATAAATAAACACACACACACACACTGCTCCTGGCCTGCTCATGTCCTGTGTTTAGGTTTGCGGAGGCTTGCTGCAGCTCAGCAGGTGTTACCGAGGTGAGTTGTTGTGTTGTTGTTGTTGTTGTTGTTGTTGCAGCTGGGGAGGAGAGGTTATTCCACGGTGCTCCTGATCGCTCAGGTGTAACAGGGCGCGGGGCAGACGTCGCTTCACACAGCACAGTGCTGGCGAACTGGGGACAGTTTAGCTGGCAGAGTTGTGGTGTTTGTAGGCAAAACAGCAGAAGTGCTGACTCCATGATGACGTGTTCATGTATCACTGGTTCTGTCCTGCTGAGAGGAGAAAGGTTTCCACACAGACATAAATAACAACATGAACTAATGTATTAAAATAAAACTGAAAAATTTTAATAATAGGGCAAAGAAAGGTCATAGCCCTAAAAAATACGCCAGTGTGTGTGTGTACATGTGTGTGTGTGTGTGTGTGTGTGTGGTTCATTACCTAGGTAGGTCAGTGTTTTTGTTTACATTATCAACTTTACTTATCTCACATCTGGATTGTGTTGCCAGATTGTGGTCTAATGCTTTATTCAGAATTCTGAAGTGTCTAAGGCACATCAGTTTTCTTACGCACAATCTGTGAAAGTGACCAAAAGGACTGATTTAGACTAAATTAAAATGTTTATAAAGCTTCAAAAGTATAAAAATGTAGACTGTGTTTAAAAGGATGTGTCACAGAAACAGCCTGTAACCTGAGAAAGCGATTGAGGTAAGCGCCTACGTAGTGGTGATCACTATGGCGACACACCCTCTGACAAGCTCAAAAGTGAAAACAATATTAAAATGAGGTGAACCTGCTGAGGACACACTCATCTACACGCGATTTCTACACAGATGGCTTATTCTTAGTGTTTCAGCCTGAAGGTACGATTAAAATGGAGGCCTCCATGAAAGCATGTGCTGTGTAGCAATAAGCTAGCACGCTAACACCAGCGATCCCTCGTGTAGAATAAACCAGCAAATGTGATTGAGGGTGACTGCTCTGGATCTACTATACACTCGCTTAAAGTGGTGAGGTGGTGTTTTATTGACTGTTGATGTTGTGAGTGTCCTTGCTGACGTGACATCATACACACTGAACCCAAAGTGGAGGACGTGTTCCTGATCTTCTTAGTCTTCTCCCTAGTCTGAAGTCAGAACTTCCAGTGGAACAGGGATGGAATTGTCAGTGAAATGTGTGTTACAATATCAACAGTCCCATGGTCTAGTTAGTGTTACAGTAATAACGGTCCTCCTGTCTAAGATGTGCTGCATAAATAATGGTTCCCCTGCATTTTGTGTGATGTGTGTTACAGTAGTAGTGGTTCCTCATCACACTGTATTAGTGTCACAGTAAATACAATCACCTGTTTAATGAGTGTTACAGTAAACACGGTCCCCATGTGTGATGGTGTTGCAGTAAATACAGTCCCCAGTTGAATGAGTTCTGCATAATTACTGTATCGTTCTTAATAGGTGTTACAGAAAAGAAAAAAAAAACACACTCTCACACACACACACAGACCCTGGGCTGGTGGACAGGTGGCCCTGTGAGCCGGACCTCAGTGTGTTGCCTGAGAGACTTCCAGCCTTTGTGACCCTGTAACCTCCTAATTTGCCGTCTGACCCACATGTAAAACGACGGACCAGAGGCCACTGGTTTTGTGTGACTGGGTGGGAAAGAGACTCTCAGGACCGAGCTGCAGCCAGACAGTAAAAGATTCTGGATGGTTCTGTCTCAAATTACTGACTAAAGTTCTGGACTACTGAGATCCTGAATGTTTGTAGTGAAGCAAAGTCACTTTGCTAAACAAATGCCTAAAGAGGATATGCAACGCACGCACACACACACACACACACACACACACACACCCCTGAGACAGAACATGACAGAACGAATAAGAGCAGAATTCAGAACTGAAATAAAATAAACCCAATAAAAAGTGAACTATATATTATGATTATTATTATTATTATTATCATTCTGCCCCCGTGTGGTGGGATCTGACAGCACATCCGACTAAACACATTGAAAAACATCATTAACTAATTGATCAGCTGACACCCGGGGGTGATGAGATGTGTGTCACAGTAAATACAGTCCCGCTGTCTAATGAGTGTCACAGTAAATACAGTCCCCTTGTCTAATGAGTGTCACAGTAAATACAGTCCCCCTGTCTAATGAGTGTCACAGTAAATACAGTCCCCCTGTCTAATGAGTGTCACAGTAAATACAGTCCCCTTGTCTAATGAGTGTCACAGTAAATACAGTCCCCCTGTCTAATGAGTGTCACAGTAAATACAGTCCCCTTGTCTAATGAGTGTCACAGTAAATACAGTCCCCTTGTCTAATGAGTGTCACAGTAAATACAGTCCCCCTGTCTAATGAGTGTCACAGTAAATACAGTCCCGCTGTCTACACTAATTAATGAGTGTCACAGTAAATATAGTCCCTCTGTGTAATGAGGGTTACAGTAAATACAGTCCCCCGGTCTAATGAGTGTCACAGTAAATACAGTCCCCCTGTCTAATTAGTGTCACAGTAAATACAGTCCCCTGTCTAATGAGTGTCACAGTAAATACAGTCCCCTTGTCTAATGAGTGTCACAGTAAATACAGTCCCCTTGTCTAATGAGGATCACAGTAAATACAGTCCCCTTGTCTAATGAGTGTCACAGTAAATACAGTCGCCCTGTCTAATGAGTGTCACAGTAAATACAGTCCCCATGTCTAATGAGTGTTACAGTAAATACAGTCCCCTTGTCTAATGAGGGTCACAGTTAATACAGTCCCCCTGTCTAATGAGGGTCACAGTAAATACAGTCCCCTTGTCTAATTAGTGTTACAGTAAATACAGTCCCCCTGTCTAATTAGTGTTACAGTAAATACAGTCCCCCTGTCTAATTAGTGTCACAGTAAATATAGTCCCTCTGTGTAATGAGGGTTACAGTAAATACAGTCCCCCTGTCTAATGAGTGTCACAGTAAATACAGTCCCCCTGTCTAATGAGTGTCACAGTAAATACAGTCCCCCTGTCTAATGAGTGTCACAGTAAATACAGTCCCCCTGTCTAATGAGTGTCACAGTAAATACAGTCCCCCTGTCTAATTAGTGTCACAGTAAATACAGTCCCCCTGTCTAATTAGTGTCACAGTAAATACAGTCCCCCTGTCTAATGAGTGTCACAGTAAATACAGTCGCCCTGTCTAATGAGTGTCACAGTAGATACAGTCCCCCTGTCTAATGAGTGTCACAGTAGATACAGTCCCCCTGTCTAATGAGTGTTACAGTTAATACAGTCCCCCTGTCTAATGAGGATCACAGTAAATACAGTCCCCTTGTCTAATTAGTGTTACAGTAAATACAGTCCCCTGTCTAATGAGTGTTACAGTAAATACAGTCCCCCTGTCTAATAAGTGTTACAGTAAATACAGTCCCCTTGTCTAATGAGGGTCACAGTTAATACAGTCCCCCTGTTTAATGTGTTAAAATGGTTCCTTAATGTGGGTTACAGTAATAACAGTTACACTAATAATTAATTAGTGTTACATTACCTACAGACCCCTTAATTAATGTTTTACACACACACACACACACACACACACACACAAACAGACAATCACTTACTCATTCACACGCAGAGACATGAATGATTCAAACACCAGCGTTTTCCTTTTATTATTCAGCAAAGTGAAAACACATACACACACACACACACACACACACACACACACACAGAGGAAGTGATGATATGTATATACAAATTGAGAACGAGTCCTTCTCAGGCCGTGTTGATCAGCAGAATACTTTCACATCAGCAGTAAAACTGTGTGTGTTAAATATTAATTGGGTTTATGATTCAGTGTGTGTGTTTAATATTCGGGTCGGTATTTTGCGCAGTACAGTAATAATGGTCCCCCTGTCTGAGAGTGTAAACTGGCTCCTGTATTGTACGTTTTAGTGCTTAAAGCTGTGTCTGTGTTACAGTAATATTGGTCCCCCTGTGTAATTAAACAGTAAACGCGTGTTCCACTGATAACAGTTCCTCTTTTAATCACTCTGTTGAGCGTCAATGTGCAAATGTCTGCAGGAATGGAAGGAAAGGTCAGAGGTCAAAAGGTTGAGGTCAGGATTCCTGGACCCATGAAATGATGATGATAATCAGGCTCAGCAACCCTACAAACACACCAAACACCACGAGAGCAACAGCCTAGCATAGAGAGAGAGAGAGAATGTTTTAATTTTCAGCAGCAGTGTGTTAACCGTCTCATAATTAGCTGACATATAACTCACAGTAGAGCCTGAAAGGTCTAAACTCTGTGGCACAAAAATGTGGGACAAGTGTGTGTGTGTGTGTGTGTGTGTGTGTGTGTGTGTGTGTGTGTGTGTGTGTGTGTTTCTCACCCCAATTGAAGAGGCAGAGCCGATGTGGTCATTACTGACACGGAGATAAAATAGACCAGGATACACAAATAGCAAACAGGTTGAGGTAGTGGAACCTGGAGAAAGCACACGCGCACACACACACACACACACACACACACACACACACACACAGAGTAAACAGTAAACAGTAAAGTCATGAGAAATGATTTTTGTTAGTCTAAGTGACTATATTAGTTATATATAAGTATGCAATTCTAACACACAAACACACACAGAGGTACATAGATGCAGGTGTACACACACACACACAGGCTCTTACACACATACATACAAATAGACACACACCTACGACTCCGAAGACGTTCCTGATGTTGGGGACGTAGATGGCCAGCAGCTCGATGATCAGCAGGAGGATAAACGTGGAGACGCAGTGAGACAGCCAGGAGAACGGTCTCTCTCCTCTGAGTAACAATAACACTGCTTTACGAGCCTGAGAGACAGACAGAGAGACAGACAGATAGACATATGTAAATAAACTCTAGGCTCTAGCCCATGGGAGTCTTCTGATTGTATCTGCTGTATTATAAATAACATTGTTGTCTGTATGATATCATTACAGACAGGTGAGACAGGTACAGAGGGGTGAGACAGGTACAGAGGGGTGAGACAGGTACAGATGGGTGCAGACGGGTTCAAAGGGGTGAGACAGGCACAAACAGGTTGAGAGAGAACCCAGACTTTTCCCAGACTCACAGGGAAGTGAATGAGCGGCACGGTGAGCAGCACAGCCACCAGGATCATCAGACGCACCGACATCACCAGCATGTCATGTGGGAGGTAAAGGTCATAACCTTGCAACAACTCAGAGTCCACCTGACCTGAAACGCACACACACACACACACACACACACACAGTTACATATGTGATCGATGTGATCAATAAAATAGTTAAGTTGTTAAAGTTGTTTTGTAAGTATTATTAGTGCTGTCACATCGCTAACATTTCAATAAATTAACATAATAAAAGAGTGTAGTTAATCAAATTAATAACAGCAAAAGGTTTATTAATGATTTTAACTACTAGGTAATTAATCATATTAACAGTGATAGTTCAAGAATAAATACATTTTAAATTCACACACTCATTCACACACTCATTCACACACTCATTCACACACTCATTCACACACTCATTCACACACTCATTCACACACTCATTCACACACTCATTCACACACTCTGAGTGATTCTGAACCACCGGTCAGCCTACAGCGTGTCTTTGGACTCTGGGAGGAAACCAGAGACCCCGGAGGAAACCCCATCATTACAGAGTTTATATACAGTGGATCTGACTCTGGGCTGCCGCGGCTTACACTTACACTTCTCCCTGCGTTTCTCTCACACAGGACACGAACGCTGAGCGTTAGTCCCGCGCGTCCCATCTCGCTTACCGTAGAAGGTGAGGTAGCCGAAGAGGGCGGAGACCAGGTAGACCAGGAAGCTGAGGAAGATGCTCACATTGGCCACGCCCTGCATCCTGCGCTTGGAGGGTCTGTCTCACACACACACACACACACACACACACACACACACACAAACACATTTCATTCAGTGTTAGAAGCTGTTTTGAAAAAAAGTGTTTGAATAAAGTAAACAGAGACAAATTAATTAAACTGTAACGGTAGTTTTCAACACTTTAATCAATATTTGTTTGTAAAACCTTTTTTGTAATAGACAGCTGGTTGTCCCAATCATTAATAAGTGTTTTAATTTGTGTGTGTGTGTGTGTGTGTGTAAGAGACTGACCGCTGGAGCTCACAGTAAATGGGCAGCACTGCAGTGTGACACAGGAAGGAGAACGCCATAGTGGGGATGGCATAGGCACTCTGCAACACACACACACACACACACACAGAGCAGTGTGTTAAAATTGAGTCTGTTCATCAATTCATTTGTCTGTTTAACTCAAGGACAGTGTGTGTGTGTGTGTGTGTGTGTGTGTGTGTGTGTGGTCTCACCTTACTGGAGAAGATGAAGAGCTGAGCGCTGCAGTCTGAGAGAGACGAGTTAGTGATCTGCTAAACACACACAGACGCTCATTAAAAACAAAAAAGTCACTGCATGTGTGTGTGTGTGTGTGCGAGTGTCTGAGCGAGTGTGGTAGTGTGTTACCTTGGTGACAGTAGAGTTGTCAGGCAGTGGACACGGTACTGACCATTTCTTCACCACCACCTGAACACAACAAGCCGATCAGTCACTGATTAATATTCACAGAATCCTGCGCTCTGATTGGTCAGAAGGTGTTGATTAGTTCTCTATAACAACGGTTAATGTGCCCACTCGAAGACGTTACGGTCTCCTTGGCAACGGCTCGTCCACAGGGACGTGTAAAACACGTGATAAATGGATTAAACAGGCATGTAATTGTTGATATGGAGACTTTATTTGAGGAAGGAGTCTCCAGTGTCAGAGGGGTCTGAGACTAAGTGTGAGTGAGTGTAACTGGAAACGGATAAAAGGCGCGGCACGCTGGTTATTAAACGGTTAAGTGTTATTAACGGTGTGTAGCAGGAGTTAAATAAACTCACCACGGCGGCAAAAAAGAGCATGAAGAAGAACGACAGGCTGCTGCTGTAACCCAGGCAACCTGTCAGGACACAACAGAGAAGGACGCACAATCAAATGTCTCGCGCAAAACATCAATGATCCCAACCAAACCGGATTAAAAAAAGCACATTCCACAGAGACTGCTCTTTTGTCTAGCACAGAGAAGCTCCATGCTGTTGGATGAGCTAAACTGTCACCTGTCCTCGTCCTTATGGACCACAAGATTCTCCTGTCTGTCCTTATGAGCCTTGGAATCTGTGGCATGACACGGCCATGGGTCGCTTCCTACCTAGAAGATGTCAGGAATCCACATCTGCTCCACGCAGACTCTCCACTGGTGTCCCACAGGGTCCAGTACTGGGTCCTCTTCTGTCGTCCAGCTGCATGTCTCGTCTTCAACCTTCCCACGTTCTCCCACCCCCACTTCTCCACTCCCTGTAGCTCCTGTATCAAATTCGAAACCCTGATGTTCGCCTACAAAGCTAAAAACGTCCCAGCACCCACTTACCTCCCAGCTCTAATCACACCACGCACCGCACCACGTTCCCTCCGATCCTCCAGCGCGGTTTGTCCCATCGTCTCTCAGTTTTCTCTAGATGTCCGTACAGCTGAGTCGTTGGTAATCTTTAAACAAAACCTCAAGACCTATCTGTTTCTTCAATACTTGATTTAATCCCCTTAAACCCCCTTATAGTTAGTAACCCAGAGTAACCCAGAGTAACCCAGAGTAACCCAGAGTAACCCTAAGTAACCCAGAGTAACCCAGAGTAACCCAGAGTAACCCAGAGTACGGATCTATTTTATAACTGAAACTACAAAGCACTTTTGTAAGTCGCTCTGGATAAAAGAGTCCGCCACATGCCTAAATGTAAATGTAAATAGTTTACACACATACACATATGATAAAGAGCAAAGATCATCATAAACCTAATGCTCACACACACACACACACACACACAGTCGCCAGTGACAGCTTACCGATTTTGGGCAGCAGAGCGAGAGGAAGCACCACACACACCGTGACCAGGATCAATAACCACACACCATTCTCATACCACATGCTGCAACACACACACACACACACACAGGAAATGTACAGTTTTTAAACAAACCCCACTAAGTTGCACTGATATGGAGAAATAAATATATTTTACCCAGAATGCTCTGCTCCCAGGAAGCCGTCGATGGTGGGAGGAAGCTCGATCTTTAGGATGAACATGTAGGAAGCCATGGCTGTGGAGAGAGGGGGGGGTACCACTGTTACCTAGCTCTGTGTGTGTGTGTGTGTGTGTGTGTGTGTGTGTGTGTGTGTGTGTGTGTTCTCACGTTCACTCCTCACCTCCCATATTCTGGATCAGGATGGTACACGCCACCAGCACCTTACACACAAAAACACACACACCGAGACATGACTAAAAAGTTGTGTGTGTGTGTGTGTGTGTGTGTGTGTGTGTGTGTATGTGTGTGTAGCTGAATCCGAGGCAGAGGCAGGTAGATAACTAAACTCTCACCTTTCCGGGTTTGTTAAAGGCTCTCTCGCCCAGACCCTCATACGAGGTCAGACCTGCACGCATTGACAAACAAACAAACAAACATATTAAATGCTGAACTCGTGCTGCTGTTAGAAACAGGGAGAACGCAGGAAATCAAGCCTCAGAGCGAAGGGGTCACATGAGCAGGATAGAGGGGAAAGTGGTGAGAGAGGTTAAAGGTCACGTCACCTGTCTGGTCACACAGTGTGAGTAGGAGGTGGATGGAGTAGGCGGCCAAACTGGAGACCAGCAACAACAAAATACTGCACAGAACACACAGGCAGTTTAACGCTGTGTGTGTGTGTGTAATAAAGCATGCAGTGGATGAAGCTACAGCTGCTGCTCATCTGCTGTGTTTAGTGCAGCGCAGCAGGAAGAGGAGGAGGAGGAGGGTTCAAAGCTCACCTGAAGCCCAGCACACCTGTACAGGCCACGGCGTACGCCAAGCCCAGGATCCCGCTGCCCATGATGGCGTTCATCAGATTAAACACCGAGAAGGTGAACGAGGAGCCTGTGGAGACCTGAACATTCTGAGAGACAGAGAGAGAAATATTACTGTTCACAACAGGAGTGTGTCTCAAAGTTTCTGTCTGTGTCTCATTGTCCTTATTCAGGAGGAACGTGACGTCCTGAACTCATTAAAGTTTACATTTAAACACCACACATGGGTAAAGGAGTCAGATTAACTAACACAGCTGGAAAAACAGACAGTCTTACGAGCAGTGTGGAGTAAATGATGGTGAGTGTAACCACAGATGTTCAGTGTTTATCATCAGGTTTATTACTTTCTTATTTATTACTTTTTACATTATAATTTTATGAAGACAGGTTTAATTGTTTTGTCTCTAAAAGCCTAGACATGTTTAATGCTTCACCTGCAGCATTAACATGTGTGTGTGTGTGTGTGTGTGTGTGTGTGTGTGTGTGTGCGGATGCTGCAGGATGCAGGATATACACATTACATGACCTCCATCACACCTTCCTGTGTATCACACACACAGTGTTTTAGTTTTCTTTACTTAAGTTAAACCTGTCACGGAGATTGAGCTAATGAATTAAAAAGGAAACTATTATACATCATTTAGTTTTTAATTATTTTGGGACAAATTAGGAAGGAATAATAAAAAAAGCCATTTCCTGCATTTTGATTGGCTGGAAAAATGCACTTTCACACAGGGCCAAGAGAAACAGGGCACACATTTTGGGAGAAAAATCAAACTTTCGGGAATCCCAGGTCTGTGCAGTATTTCATCTGGAACATTAACACACATCTAAAATTTACAGTGACTTTGTAAAAGGGAGTAGAATATGGCATTAAACACCACGGCCTGTTACATGTTGTACCAGACCAGCACTCTGTCTAATTATTAGTTATTAGTAGTAGTATTACTCCTGGTAGTGATAAAGGGAACAGAACAGTCTATTACAACATAATAGACAGAAAAACGCAACAGCTGTTTGACTTTGTTGTCTTTTAGCCCCATGACATTTTAACTGATCACCACACCACACACAGCAAGCGAAACTAACAGGTCAGCAGGAACGGCTGAACAGAAAACAGAAGGGCGAAGAGCAAAAGACTGACACGTGACAGCACGAGGAACGAGATCCTTCAGAGTGCCTGATCCAGATGATGATCACACACGGTGAGATTTCTCAGAGACAAAAAGAGAGAGGTTTAAAGGGTCAGTTGAGGATCAGATGCACTTTCAGGAGATCCTGAGAGGTCAGATGTTAAACAGAAAGCAAGTGCATGTCAGTGTGTTCCTTATGATCTCTCCATGATTCACATTTACACCTTTTTCTGTTCGATCTTGTCTTTTTTGGACATTTCTAGTGTGTATACATCTTTAAACCTGTGTGTTCATACAGTTTGACACACTTATGTTACCAACTCACACACACTTCTAGACATTTTCTTTTCAAATTTTCTTTTCATTTTTGTGAGGCTGCTTTAAAACAATATTAAAAATAAATTAAAGTTGTGTGTGTGTGTGTGTGTGTGTGTGTGTGTATGTGTGTGTGTGTGTGAGAGACATGTCACCTGTCCCAGCAGTGGCGCTGACTCCTCCCCCTCTCCCTCACTCTGCACCGTGGTGTTCTCTCTCTCTGTCCTCATTTTCCTCTCTCTCTCTCTCTTTCTCTCTCTACACTCTTCTCATTATTTATTAAAACTAAACTCCCTTCTCTTCTCTTCTCCCTCCTGACGCGCCGCGCTGCCTCTCAGCCCTGATCTCCTGGTCATATGATCACACGGAATGTTTATGTGTCGATTATTGATGACGTTTCATCCCCTCAACTAGAGCCGCTCCGCTCGCGACCAATCAGATAGAGGGCGAGCGCGTCGCCTAAAGATGACGTAAAGAAACAGCTCCTCGCGCGTGTCGCCGGTGGGATGTTAAGGTGAGTGAAGCGGCGGAATAAAACGGTTTAAACGTACTTTATTTAAGGAAGTGTGCATGTGTTGTTAGTAAAGGATTAAATAAAACATGTGGAGGGTCTGGGGTTAAACTAAGACCTTCAGGTTTGTCCACAGAAGCGGATAATAGAAACCGAACTGCAGCTGATCCAGGACCTGTCACATTAAACACAGCTGCAGGGTTTTTAGTTTGTTAGTTTTAGCAGCTGATCCAGGACCTGTCACATTAAACACAGCTGCAGGGTTTTTAGTTTGTTAGTTTTAGCAGCTGATCCAGGACCTGTCACATTAAACACAGCTGCAGGGTTTTTAGTTTATATTAGTTTTAGCAGCTGATCCAGGACCTGTCACATTAAACACAGCTGCAGGGTTTTTAGTTTATATTAGTTTTAGCAGCTGATCCAGGACCTGTCACATTAAACACAGCTGCAGGGTTTTTAGTTTATATTAGTTTTAGCAGCTGATCCAGGACCTGTCACATTAAACACAGCTGCAGGGTTTTTAGTTTATATTAGTTTTAGCAGCTGATCCAGGACCTGTCACATTAAACACAGCTGCAGGGTTTTTAGTTTATATTAGTTTTAGCAGCTGATCCAGGACCTGTCACATTAAACACAGCTGCAGGGTTTTTAGTTTATATTAGTTTTAGCAGCTGATCCAGGACCTGTCACATTAAACACAGCTGCAGGGTTTTTTAGTTTGTTAGTTTTAGCAGCTGATCCAGGACCTGTCAGTTATTAGTTATGCACCCTTTTCTACTTCTCAAGAAATAAACACACAAAAGCACAAGATGTGTAATTTCTTACTCTGAATACGACAGTGTGAATGTCCATGACAGGTTTGTGTAGTTCAGTTAATAAAATCCACACAGTTTTGACTTAATCATCATTAAATTCATCATATTTTTATTCACATGCCCTCTGTGAAACAATGATTACTACATACCCTTGTGTGTGTGTGTTTTGTGACTACAGCAGCGTTCCCAGGCTGCTCTCTCTCCTCTTTGTTCCTCGCCGTGTTGGACTCCATCGCGTCCTCTCCTCCTGTCTCGTCCCAGGGGACGTCTCTGTGCTTCGTGCACGATCGTCGGTCATGATGGACCCCGAGCTCGGTCTGTACCGCGCCCCCGCTGCTGTACGAGGGATGACCGTCCTCGAGCGCGACGCCTTCACACAGACAGTGCTAGTTCCTGCCATACGGATCCCCACCCCCGTCCTCAACCGACTCGTTAAGAGCCTCAAGAAGGTGGCGCTGCAGAGGCCAGGTCTCAAGCGGGTCGTAGATGACGACGAGGCGGACGCAGAGCACCGGCTGCTCCTGCTCGACCCTCAGAGCGTCGAGTCTGCCGAGTCGTTCGGTCCCGAGGAGGCGGCGGCCCTGAAGGCGTTCGGGGTGGAGCCAGAGATCAGACGCTACCAGCTCAAACTGACGTACGAGAACCTGAAGAGCGAGGAGGTTCTGCGCGCTGTGCTTCCTGAAGGACAGGACGTGACGTCAGGGTTCAGTCGAGTGGGACACATCGCGCACATGAACCTCCGAGACCACCAGCTGCCGTATAAACACCTGATAGGTGAGGAAAGGGGCGGGGCAACACATCAGGCTTACATGGTACAGCTATTCATAAAACACATCATACAACCTTACTGAATTAAACCAGCCTAATATTGATGAAGGCATGAGTGCAAAAGTTAGCGCGCCCTTAAAGATAAAATCATGAACTGTAATTTATCAACAGTCAGTTTGGTTTCACACAAAAATGTCCCAGTAGCGTGAGGTAAGGTGTTAGTAATGAGATCAGACAAGGTTCCAGACCAAGGGAGAATAGGGAGGGGTTACAAACCCTAGGTGAACGTTTGTTTGGAGAAATTAAACTTGAGTATGAGTATATAATACAGTGAGGTTGAGGTGTGTGTGTGTCTGTGTATCCGCAGGTCAGGTGATCATGGATAAGAACCCGGGTGTCACCTGCGTGGTGAACAAAACCAACACCATCGACTCGACCTACAGATTCTTTCAGATGGAGGTTCTGGCTGGAGAAAACAACATGGTGGCCAAGGTGAGGTGGAGAGAAAGCGTTCACACAGCACTAATCATCATCGTCATCATTAATCCTAATCCTGTACAAGTGATGTTTGTTACGACTGCGATCTAATTAGCCGCGGGTTCTCTCCTGTGCTGCAGGTGAAGGAGAACGGCGTGTCGTACGAGTTTGATTTCTCACGTGTGTACTGGAACCCTCGTCTCAGCACCGAGCACGAGCGAGTCGTTTCTCTGCTCCGCCGTGGAGACGTGGTGTTCGACGTCTTCGCCGGAGTCGGACCCTTCGCCGTGTTAGCGGCGCGTCGCGGCTGCTCCGTTTTCGCCAACGACCTCAACCCCGAGTCCTACAAGTGGCTTCGACACAACAGCAAGCTCAACAAGGTTGACTCCAAGGTAACGACCTTTAACCTCGATGGCCGGGAGTTCATTCAAGGCCCAATGCGAGAGCGTCTCCCTGATCTGATCAGGAACTCAGGTCCTTCCTCCTCTATCCACGTCATCATGAACCTCCCGGCGTTAGCTCTCGACTTTCTCGACGCGTTCAGGGGCCTGCTGCGGGGTGAGACGGACCCGGGTCCTGATAACACCGTCCTGCCCCGGGTCCACGTCTACGGCTTCTCCAAAGAGGACGAGCCTGAGAGGGACGTGCTGGAGCGCGCCGAGCTGAGGTTAGGGACTTCGCTGAAAGGACGGTGTGACGTGCACATGGTGAGAAATGTGGCGCCGAACAAGGAGATGATGTGTGTGAGCTTCAGCATGCCGAGAGACGTGCTGTACACACAAGACGTGCAGGAGGAGGAGGGTGGGTCTTTCTCTCTCTCTCTCACACACACACACACACACACACACACACAAACGTATACACTATAACCCTTTCCTCTGTCTCGTTGCTCCAGGTTGCTCAGAAGAACCGTCGCCGAAGCGGCTGAAACACGAGCAGACGTCGTCATAAACTCATCTGTCTGGACAATCAGAATGTTTCTGTTTTATGATTTATTTCTTTTTATGTATGATCTCACAGAGAAAGAATCCACGCTTTCTGTTTAAATCTGTAAATAAAATATTTAACCCCATTTTAAACTGGTGTTAATTTAAGACCACTTGCTCAGTGTGTAAGCAGCTTTATTTCTCTGAATGTTTTATTAAGAAGTATAGATTACACTTCATTTTATTAAACTGTCTATAATTCTGCACTGGCTAATTACACAGAGCGGTTCTACTTTCATGTCAATAATTTCACTAGACAGTGTGTTAAATGACTTGTGAAGTATGACTTGTGTGTAAGTTTACAATCACCTGCGTGATACAGAGTGCGTCAGATCAGCCCTGGGCTGTTGATAGCTGGACTCCACAAGACCTTAACTAAATTTACAACTAAACACCTATAAATATGTGCACCCCTTTCATGTTAACTTTCTGAACATTGCCCTAATTCCAAATCCCAGAAAGCACACGGGTAAGAAATGTGTTGCTGTGTCGTGGAGGCGCTCTGAACCCAGTCGTCTGGACATGTTAGTCTGGCCCTGACTCACTCTGGTTCTTGCACTTCGCCCATTTTTCCAGCTTCCAGCACATCGACTTTAATACCAGACACGTCACTTAACTCAGGATTAACGTGAGAGTACTTTATATTTTTCCCTGAGTTAAAAAAAAACCTTAAAACTATAGATGGGTGGAACCACTGTCAATCATGTTCTTGATTGACAGTGGCTCCTGCTCCAGGCCCCGCCCACAGCGGTCTCGTGAAGCTCTAGCTGCAGCAGCGGCAGGAAACAATGGATGCTTCAGCAAAGGTAACGAAAACAAACCTCACACGATAACGTCTTATGTTTTTTAATTTTATAACTTTGTTAACGGTTTTAAAAAATATATAACATCAAACCAGGATCTGGTTTATTAATTAGCTATTAAGCTAAATAGCTCGGTTGTTTTGTACCGCACTGTTCGACTAGTGTTATTTTGCTTCCTACCCGTATTCGGGCAGATCCCGCTTCCGGTACACAGCAGCCACGCCGGGATTTCAACCCCGTAGCCAATCGATATCAGGGGGCGGGACGAGATTAACCAATCGCCGCGCAGGAGGCGGGATTTTTGGAATACAGATGGGAAAGAAAAACAAATCGTACGGGCTGTACCTCACTAGTTAGCGTCACTGATTTAAGGTTAGATATCTGTTTTTAAATAATGCATAAATAGTTTAGATATAATAAATAGCACACAATGTAGCGTCATTAATAAGTAATAGCAGAATAATTGTACTTTCTGTGCACCCTGTGTCCAGGCTGAGGTTAAACGCACCGTTTTGTTGCCATGGAGACAGCGTTAGCGTTAGCGTGAGATTAGCATCTGATGATAAACAGTGTTTATAATATAATAATAAAGTGTAAGTCTAATAAAGTCGGGAAAGTAAGTGTTTTGTCACATGTTGTATGATATTCACCTCATCTGTAAATCCAGGAGTCTTTTATTTTACAGTCACGTCCAATAAGTTTAAAGGTTTTTAGGTCTTAATGATTTTTCTTGAAAGGTTTAAAATTTAAAGTTTAAAGCTGGAGTTTTAGAGCTTCTTATAAATGTCCAGTATAAAGTGTAATTAAAATGAAGACTTTTATTTTGTGGGTTTCCCCTTCCGTTAAGATCACGTGGTGACTCTGTAGCCCCGCCCCCTCCCCCCTGGGTGTCAGTACACATGGTTTGTGGTTATGTGATTTTTTTTTTTTTTTTTAAGCTTTACTCATTTGATAAGTCTTCATCCATGTGTTTTCCGCATCGCCGGTCCTGTGTAGGGTCTCAGGGGCTCCGGTTTCAGCTGTGTGTGTGTGTGTGTGTGTGTGTGTGTGTGTGTTCATGTCCCCAAGTGAGCAGCACCTGGTGATCACGGTTAAAGAAGATGCCGGTGGGAATCTCAGCACTCTGGCGTTCATCATGGGCCCCGACGTGCCGCTGCTGAACGACTACAAGCAGGAGTTTTTCTGGAAGCGGGTCCCTCAGACGGTGCTCGGGGGCCTGAGACTCAAACTGGGCTACTGCGCACCGCCGTATGTCTACATCCACCAGGTGGCGCTGTTCTTCATGCCGTGGCTCCTGGGCGGCGTGGGCACCCTGCTCTTCCAGTTCAGGGTGATGGACGACTCCAGTGCCGGGATCGTATCCGGGGGGCTCATGCTGTCGTTCGGCGCCGTGCTGCAGACCCTGTCCCAGTGGGTGGCCCGGAGAACCGGCGCCGTCCAGAGGCTGGCGGTGGGACACAACGTCATGGCCGACGAGGAGGAAGTGGAGTTCACGCGGTGCGCGGGACCCGAGACGGTGCGCTTCGTGGCCCCGGGTAAGCGGTTCATGGCTAACGTGGTTCTCCACACGGTGCTGGCCGGGGCGATGTGCGGATTCGGGACGTGGTACCTCCTGCCCGATCGTCTGACCGCCATATTCGGGAACGTCGGTGCGGTGGTGCCGGTGTTCACACTCAGCTGGGTCACGCTGTGCATCGGAGAATACGCGCTGATCGTGAACACGGCGGCAGAAACGGCCACTTTCCAGCCGCAGGACACGTACGAGATCACGGCGCTCACCAGGCCGCTCTACATCTTCAGCTTTGTCGCCGTGGATCTGGCGCTCAGGTACTCATCAAATTATGTTTAAATTTCCATCAGAAAAAAACTGTGACCACATACACACCCAGGCCCACCTAGCCACGCCCCCTCACACAGCCCCGCCTCCTATTACTTACAGAGCTGTGATTTCAGCTGTAAAGTCGTGTTAGGGTCTAGGATGAGCCTGTTGATGTGTTCTGTGCTCAGGTGTGTAGGAGGGGGCGTGGCCGAGCTGCAGGTGGCCAGTCAGGTGATGCACGTCCTGTTCTTGGTGCTGCCTGTGCTGTGGGCGCTGGGAATGCTGCCTCCTCTGGACGCTCTCGTCTTATGGATCATGGAGCAGAGCCTCATACACATAATGGGAGGATCAGCTATGGCCACCAACCGCAGGTACACACACACACACACACACACACACACACACAGACGGCGCACATCAATACATCTTCACCTTCAAGGCTGTTGGTTCTCCACCAGGTTGGTGTTGATGTTCCTGTCCTCCGTGTGCGTCTCCGTCTCCACGTTCTTCATCCCCTCAACTCTGGGCGTGGTCCTCTTCACCGTGCCGACGGGGTTCATCCTCAGTCAGGACCTGACGCAGATCGCCGCGCTGTTACGGTGCAGGAGACGTGACACACACCCTAACGCTCGCTCACTCAGCATGGGCTGGTGGAGTGTCCCGCTCTCCGCCCTCGTCCTCGCGGCGGCCATGACCGAAGCGGCTCTGCTGAACCAACTCTGTCCCGCCGGGGGGCTGAACGTAACGGAGGGGGCCATCCAGGGGTCATGTGACACCGTGCCGGACCCTCAGGCTCTGATTGGCTGGATCCTAGTCGCTCTGTGTGTTATTACACGTGTGCTACGGGAGATTCAGGGGGCGTGTGTGTTAGGCGGACTCGTCCTCAACCCCCTCTACCCCAAACGCCTCAGCAGCGTTCAGGCCTTCATGAGCAGCAGTAGAGGATTGTGGGTCGCCGCACTCGTCCGCAGAGCGCTAATAAATCTGGGTGAGGAGAGTCGGCTGTTCTCTCGCATCTCACAGTGTAGTCGTTATAATAATAATAATAATAATAATAATAATATAAACATTCATGAATCTACATTTCCCAAATTATTTATTTAGTTAATACTTATTAAAAATGTGTGTGTGTTTGTCTCTTTCAGTCTGTCCGTTAGCAATGGTTGGGTTTTTGGCCACAGACGCGTCCCTGTACAAGTTACACAGCGTGGCATCGGCAGTGGGATTGACACGAGCCTTCAGAGCGGTACGTCACTGACCCAATGAAAACAGGAAGAAGAAAAACTACAGTGCTGTTGAATCCGGCTCTCTGATTGGCCAGAAGGCGATAATTGCTTCTCTTTAACTGTTTAAAGCTAACAGCCCGTCAAATTGTTTAGGCGTGTGTAATCACAAGTTTCGTGAGTAAGGAGACATTTCTGTAATGTTAACGGAAGGAGTCTCCAGTGTCAGAGGTAAAGCTCGAAGGTGTCTCACTCCTTGTTTTTATCTTATTAACTTCAGGACAGAGAATAAAGAGAGACGCTGATGAAAGGGAGCATTTATAGCAGCTATGACATAAAGGAGGACAGGAGCGCACTCGTTTAAATATACAGAACCAGAACAAACAAAGGTTTGGACACGCCTTCTAGTTCAATGTGGTTTTTGTTTTCTTTGTTTGTTTGTTTGTTTGTTTGTTTAGTGATTTATTTTTCACATTCTAGAAGAAAACTGGATTTTTTTCAAAACTTCTGTGAAAAGTTTTACAGTGTAGAAAGAAATAAAAACCAGGAACGAACATGGAGTTAGAAGAGGTGGACAAACTTTTGACTTTTTAGTGTACACTATAAACAGATAAGACACCCTCAAGGAAACCTCAGGAGTGGGGAGGGTTTATGCCCAGTGTGTGCTCGCAAACGGCAATCTAAAAAATGTAATAAAAGAAAAGATAAAAAGTATGACATTCTTTAAGAAATAAAAATGTGTGTGTGTGTGTGTGTGTGTGCGCGTGTAAGAGGAATAAATTATGTGTTGTTAGAGGAAAATACTTCATCACACCCCTGCTCATGTCATAGGCGTGGCAGAGCAGTGAGGAGGCTCTCCTGCAGATGGCGGTAGTGGTGCTGGTGAGACTGGCAGATGGAGGCGGAGTCGCACACCAGTGGCACGATCTGGGCATCGGAGTGCAGCTCATAGTGGTGAGTGTGTGTGTGTGTGTGTGTGTGTGACCATGATTCCAAACTTCTGATCCCGTGTGTCTCTCTCCGTCTCTCAGGTGTCCCTGGTCTCTGACCGTCTCTCTCAGTTCCTGCTGAAGCTGAAGTTCGCTCTCACCGTCTTGATCACTTCCTGGACGGAGACGAAGCAGCGGCGTCAGTCGGCCGGCGCTCTGTTAGGGCTGAATGTGGCGCTGTGCCCGCTGTTGGTCGGCGTGCTGGTGCTGTCGGCTCTGCTCTCCGCTCCTCTCCTGCCGCTCTTCACTCTGCCCGTGTTCCTGGTCGGTTTCCCCAGACCCCTGCGCTCGTGGCCGGGGACGCCGGGCACCGCCTGCCCCTGCCCCGACTCCATCTACTACCAGCAGCTCAGCGCCAGGCTCGCCTCGGCGCTAACGCACGCGTTCGCTAGCGGTGCCCTGGGTGAGGAGCAGCTCGTTTACGATCACTCACGGATATTAAAGTCATTTAGAGTCTTTTGTTCTGTTATTGGGCTGCAACAAGACAAATACTGCTGTTGGAGTGCAGGTTTAAATCTCATAAATCAGAATATCTTCTGTGTGTGTGTGACCTCAGGTGCTTATTCGGCCGGTTCTCATTTCCTGGGCCGGTTCCAGGATCGAGTGGTGTGGATCAGCGTCCTAGAGAAAGGCTACGGATACTGTACAGTCAACATCAAGGTAGGACCAGCGCACGGTCGCCCCCTAGAGGATACTCCTTCACAGTGTCAAGGAGGAGCTGCTCAACATCTTAACAACAAAATGCAGAGTCTTCTGCACTAATGCTGATAAGCTAATGCTAGTCAAACAGCTGTGCAAAAATTTTAGTTTTTTTTCGCATATTCGTCACACAACAAATGATTGAGATCACGAAATAAATTTTATTACAGAAAGATAACCCGAGTAAATTGTTGGGGTTAAATCTCCTCAAACCTATCTGGCCCTTGGTCAGCACCCAAACCCCCCAGCCAGTGGATGCATGTCGGTCCCAGGCCCGGATACAATGGGAGGGTTGCGCCAGGAAGGGCATGTGGCGTAAAACCTGTGGCAAGCTTTTGTGTGTGTGGACCGAATGGTCCGCTGTGATAAACCCCTGCCGGGAACAGCCGAAAGACCAACAACAATCATTTACTGTAAAACCTGTGTTTGTATTTACTCAGGTTACTTTTGTGTAATATTAAAATTAGTTTTATGATCTCATCATATATGTGACATTTGCACAAAAAAAAATGGAAGGAACAAATACTTTCTCACGGCACCGTACATGTTTCTTGTTTTTTAAGATGTTTGTTTTTCAGCTTTATTGATCCATACTATAACAGTGTGAGTATAATTAACTTTTTATTCAACGTGTGTGTGCCGAGTGTTTTTCCCACATCTCGAATTTAGGCTGAAGTTGAGTTATTTTAATAATAATACAGTGGAACCTCGGATTACGAGCATAATTCATTCTGGAAGCGTCTCATATTCCAAAACACTCGTAAACCAAATTTAAATTTCCCATAAGGAATAATGGAAACTCAAATTATTCATTCTACAGCCCAAAAAAATTAATACATAAAAATAATTAACACAATTTAAATATAAAGTAAAAATAAAACAAATTAACCTGCACTTTACCTTAAAAAAAAAGTAAAAGGAAATCCCGACAGATAAGTGTTTACGTTTAAGTGTTTCACGCTGTGTGTGTGTGTGTGTGTGTGTGTGTAAAGCCCATCCCGTCCCGAGAGAGAGAGTGTATGAACCGGCACACTGTCAAATTACGCGCGCACACATAAGAGAGGCTGAGGGAGAAAATGGATTTTGAACCTTCTAATGAGGCTTTATTACACAGTAAACGTTTCTTATTTGAATTTGAATAACGGAAAGACTGTTTTGTCTGAAATATTTGCAAGGAAGATCACTAATGACACTCGTGTAAGCGCTTACTAACGGAATCACTGCTGTTAAGTAAAACAAACAAACAAATGAACCTGCACTTTACCTTTGAAAAGAATCGCGACAGAGCAGTGTTTATGCGAAAAGCAGTGTGTGTGTGTGTGTGGTCTTTAATATTAATCTATTAATTGTAGGGCTGTAGCTATCGAATATTTTACTAATCGAGTATTTTACCAAAAATGTAATTAAATAAATCGATTCATCAGATAAAACGTACTTTTGCTTAATTAAACAGCAATGTAAAACATATAAGAGAAACAGAGATAAATTAGTTTTCTTTTTAGAAAAATCTACTTTAATTTTTTAAATGCATACAGCGTTTTATTAAAAATAAACATTGTCGTTATTCACAATAGAAGGAATAGATTAAAATGGGTGAGATGAATTAAGTGCATTACAGTAAAATACATTCTTAAAGTCTTTTCTCAGATGCAAAAACTAAAAAAGGGTATTTCAAATGACTTTAAGTATAAAAAAAAACTAAGGCACACATTAAAATAAATTTTAATATAATTTCCATTTTGCAGCCACGACAGAACGCTCCCTCAAATCAATACACAGCTAACTGTTTGCGTCTCTTCCGCTTTTTGGGTGAAGTCAGCGCTTTTTCTTTGTCTGTGTTTACTGGTGACTTGCACCCGGATGTCAAGGCAAACTAATAATTGCGCAAAAACATAACGCAAGCTTTTAAAATTAATTACAAGAAGCTTTGAGGCAAGATCATTTTTTGTGATCAAGTTTCTTGAGGAACCGTTTCAGCCCTGATTAATTGTAACCAGTGATCTAGAGGTAATAATCAACGTTAGTGGTCATGGTTTATACTGACCTGATGGATGATGTTCTGCGTTTGCTGAAGCGAGTTGTCGGGGTGATGTAGTAACAAGCCGTGCTCACGTGTCTCGTCTGTGTCTCGTCTGCGCTCAGGGTCTGGAGCTGCAGGAGACGTCGTGCCACACGGTGGAGGCCCGGCGGGTCGACGAGGTGTTCGAGGCAGCGTTCGATCGCCTTGAGCGTCCCGGGCGTCTCCTGCGCTTCCTGAACCCCCACTGGGGAAACACCCTGACACCCTGCGCCCTCCTGCCCGTCACCGTCTACTCCGACGCCCGCAACGTCCTGACCGGCATCATCGACTCGCCCGATCACCTCCGGCAGCTCCGCTCCGACTTCCTGAAGACGTTGGTGTGGATCCTGCTGCACCACACCATCCAGAACAGGACCTACAGAGTCAAGTCGCACTCGCTGCCGAGCTCCCAGCATGCCGTGCAGCCCGAGCCCAACTCGCACGACGCCAAACTGGGCGTGGTCTCACAGAGCCACTTCGATTCCTCGTCTTCTCCTCAACTCAGGGGGCGGAGCAGCTTGTCCTCTCTGTCGGATTGGTCAGACGAGGATGACCTGTTCGGCCCGGTCCCGGTTCGGAAGCCGGTCAGGAGGATGATGATGATGCGAGCGGAGGAGGAGCACGCGTCTCTTCCGGGCTCGGTAGAAATTCACAGTCTGTATGAAAACATGGCGCTCGCTTCTCTACCCACGCTGCGGCCGCTCGGACTCGGGGTCAGCCTCGACAAGGAAAAAGACGACGCTGTGTCCGTTAGCCCCGCCCCCTTTCCTATGCCCTACGATCGCTCCAACCCACCTAACTTCTCCTCGCCGCATTCTGAAAGCCTCTCGCTTCCTACTTCCTGGTCCTCCGCCCCTTTTACCATCTCCAAGCTCCGCCCACTCAGGCCCTGCTTCCCAGACGAATGGTTTCGCTTCTGCCTGTCTCAGCTGGTGATGGAGGGATTGTGGGAAGGAGAGGACGAGCAGGGCGTGTGTCGGGCGCTACAGGAGGACCGCGTGCTGATGGAGATGTACAGCCAGGTGGCGCTGTCCTGCGCCCTGGCATTAGGCATGGACATTTCGGTGCCGAGCGCCAGTTTGGTGTTTAGGGTCTACTGCGGAGACGCAGCGTGGCACGAAGGACTCGACTGGCTCCGAGAAAATACCGAGCTGCATCAGCTCACCCTCAGGGCTTTTAGGTAACGCCCCCTCTCTGACTGATTATGTGTGTGCGGCTGTGTGTGTGTGTGTATGTGCAAGCGCGAGTGTGTGTGTGTGTATGTGACACCCAAAAATATTAAATACTGGAGACTCGATACAAGCTGACTGTGATGTGTGTGTGTGTGTGTGTGTAGGTATAGTGTGAAGCTGCTGATAGACCAGGCGTCTCTGGGGCCGGTGGAGAGCGAGGAGGAGCTTCACTCCACGCTGCATCACTATCATCATGACTGGTTCGTCGGCATGGCGACAGAGCGAGGCTGGCACGACGGAGTCCTGCAGGAGAAACCCTTCCTGTTCTCACTCGGCCATGATCTCACTATGGTGATCACACACACACACACACACACACATAAGTTTACGTTCTTGTCCTTTCCCCTCCTTCTCGCCCGAGTCTTTAACAGACAAACATCCTCTCTCTCTCTCTCTCTGACGTCTCCTCCGCAGGGTTCATATACTGGGCGTGTGCTGTCACTGCAGGAGTGTGTGTTCCAGGTGGGGGCGCTGTGTGAGGAGTGTGTGCGCGGTCAGTGGGCCAACCTGTCCTGGGAGCTGCTCTACGCCACCAACGACGACGAGGAGCGCTACAGTATTCAGGCTCACACACTCCTGCTGAGGAACCTGACGGTGCAGGCCGCCGAGCCCCCGCTGGGTTACCCCATCTACTCCTGCAGACCCACACACCTCACCTGCTTCTGACACACACACACACACACACACTACAAACATGCAGCAAAGTGTGTGAAAATATCAAAAACGAAACCAGTGTGTGGAACAATCGTGATGTGATGCACAATGAATTCAGGACACACCTGTAATGCACGTTTTACCACACACACACACACACACACACACACACACCACAGACAGAAACATGTGACTTATAAGCTAAAAGACTGAACCAAAATTGTTCAGAAGCTGTGTGTGTAACTATTGCACGTCCACACACACACACACACACACTACACGTTATTGTGGTTCTGACATGCTGAAGGAGTGTTAAAGCTGTTTTAATGCAAACCCGTCTGTTTTACACCCTTTCAGCAGGATTTTTCTACTGAAGCTCTAAAAATAAAATCTTTAAAAATAAAAAAATAAGATCTGTCGAGCGAGCGCACGTCTCTAAAATCCCTCCCGAAATAAGGAAATTATACCAGCGTTTACTGAGACATTTGGAAATTTATTACTGTTATTATCAATAATAATATATAGAATATATATATATATAGTATAATATAATGTATAATAACACATTCCAAACAAACAAGAGGGCCCTTTACACACTATGATGTAATATGGCTGATGTCACAGCGCTTGGGTCCTAACAAGCTATTAACCATGAAGATTTAAAACCGCAAACACACACCGTTAAAGAAGTCAGAGTTTTTGGCGCCCTCTAGTGGCCCACATTGCATTATTTGGTTAGTGAACAAATTACTGCCGTATTATTTAATTAGTTGTTTATCATCATATCCATGTGAAGAACATTTAAAAAAAGAAACAATTACTAGCAGTGTCATGATTCATTCATGATAAATGTAAAAACTAAACATCTATTGATTTTATCAGCCAAAAATAATACACTTGATTCAATGTCACTCGCTGAACTCAGGGTTAAACAGCGAGTGTCTGTAGTTTTTCTCTGGTCAGAGTCTGGGTCGTGACTTCCTGTCGAATGCATCATTAGAATCAAATGGAGTTGTTCCCATAAACACACACACACACACACACACACACACCTACAGCACCGCACACAAACACAGTGCTATTACCCTACTTAGCGCCCCCCTGTGGTAGTGAATGGGTGCAGGTTCTCAGCTCGTCTTGGCCTTTGGCTTGGTAAAATACGCCGTGTCTGCATCCTACAAAAAAACAAACCACATGGACACATCTCCTTAATAATCAGACACGAGAAACATCTCGCTCATGTTTTCTCAGAGCATACACTCTGAACCTACAAAGCACCCAGACAAGTGGGTGTGTGTGGGTGTGTGTGCGTTTTCTCACCAGTCCGGCTTTGAAGTTCTGCACTCGTTTCCTGCCAAGCAGGTTGGTTAGGTACCAGGCGAGAGTGGGTGTGTACTGCCACAAGTAGAAGAAGAGAAGAAACGGCTGCTGAGCGATCCACATCTCCTTCACGCGGTTAGACAGGCCAGCTACGATCAGACGCACACACCGCTCGGTCGGCATCTTATGGGACTGATCACCTGCATCAGGCAACGGCTTCACCCAGAGGGGTTGGGGTGGGGGGTTGAGGGGGTGCAAATGAATGTTTAAGAGCAAATGAGAGAGATACGCTCACATCTGTAATACATGTTAGTGTATTGGGGAAACGGCGTGTTTATTTCTAGTTAATGTATGCAGGGTAAATAGGGCATGTTTCATGTTATTAATGAGATAACAATAAGCAAATCTATGTAAATTATATAAACATAAGCCAAAAAATGGGGCATGTACTATGAAAAATAAATAGAGCCAATAGAAATGGCATGTTTCATGTAAATAAGATTAAATATAAGCCAAAAAGAAGCTTGTTCTATGTAAATAATATAAAACAAAAGCAAAGGGGTGTTTTTATGTCAATTAGATATAAGAAATAAGCAAAAAAAAAAATGTTAACTTAATAAATAAAAGCAATACAGGGAGTGCTTTATGTAAATGTGGTATATACAGTATTTTACGTAAACGTAATGAGAGGATTTAAAGGCAGAATCACGCGCTTGGGTTATGACGTATTGTTCTGAGCGCATGGTGAGATCAGACTTCGCTCTACCTTGTCTACTTGCTCAGTGAAGGCGTTGTGGACTATTTGGGACACGACCGGCCCGGGGCAGATGGTACTGATGGTGATGTTTGGATAGTCCAAGAGCTCCGTCCTCAGAGACTTAAAGAAACCCTTCAGAGAAAACACAACTGGTAATTAACACACACACACACACACCGTCTCATTATTCTCCTGCAGGTCTGCGCTTCTGTCCACCGCTCTCACCTGGAGTGCGTGCTTGCTGGCCGAGTATCCGGTGGACAGTGGCACCCCCGCCAGGCCTGCGATGCTGCTGATGGTTGCTATTACACCGTCTCCATGGTGGATCATGTGACGCAGGACGTGCTGGGTGATGGAGATAGTTCCCAGGTAGTTGAGCTCCATCAGGCCGCCGTAAACGTCGATGTCAGTGTCGATGTACAAAGAGCGCTGACTCCGCCCACCGTTATTCACCAGCACATCTATCTGCAGGATTACCACTGATGTTTAAAACACGACACCGCTTTAACACACACACACACATCACTGCACATTCCTGTAAGAGTTGATAAATATCCAGCTTTATGATTCAAGATATTTTAAATGACGATGACTTCAGCAGAGAAAAAGAGAGAGAGAGAGCGCCACCTTGCTGAAATGCTGCAGAACTGCGTCAGTTTTCTCTCTGTGAGTCGATCGGTCCAACAAATCGAGTGGGAGGACAAGAATATCCTTCTCTTCTAAAGAGGACAGCTCTAAAAAATAATATAAAATAAAACTTTATGATCCCTCCCCCTAAAAGAAAACACTCTTAAGTTTACTGTCGTGGTGTGTTTACCCAAACACTTCCTCCTGACTCGGTGCAGCTCGTTCTCCCGGCGCGCAGACAGCACTAGTCGAGCTCCGACTGCGGCCAGCTGATACGCCAGCTCCTCCCCGATCCCACTGGACGCCCCGGTGATCCACACCACCTTCTGCCTCAGAGCCATGCCTACCTCACACACACACACACACACAGTAGGAGAGACAGATGGAGGGATGAGTAAAGGGATCGTGGCAGAGAATAATCAGTCAGATGTGGGCCAGAACAAACATTCTGGAGGAAACTTTAAAGGTTCTACATAGAACGCCTTAACTATGCAACATAACAGCTATCTCACTCCAAGTGTAAAAACTAATTCTCTAGAAAAACCTGCAGCTTTTACAAACCCTCACACACTGCGGTGTGATTTATGGCGCAACAGGAAGGACATAGAAAAGTGTTTCTCAGCACACGTGACCAGGCAAAGAGAAAAAACTGATAATTGATATAGACACACATTATAATTCCTATTAACCAATAAAACAGAATGGAGAATGCGGTTTTACTGCATAATTAATCAGTTTTTCTTGTTAATGTCTTCCATTGAAGTCAGATTAATTAAATCTAATAGAAACTAAACCGGTTTAAACTGGTTGTGTTTAGACCGAACGAGTTAGACACTGGGTTATATATAGAAGAAAGGTTTATCTGGACAGAACTCGCTCTTACAATGATATCTTTATGTTTTATACATTAGAGGAGCAGAAACCAGTCTCAGATAAAGTCTGTATGTCTGTCCACACAGATTGTGTCCACAACATAACGCAAAACTGCCTGGATGGAATTTTAATGAAACTTTGCCAGCGCTTTGGTACCTGCCTGAAGTTTAATCTGCGCCATAAATTAAATCAACATGTGGAGTAAAAGTGATGTTATGAACAGTTATGTGTGGGATTTATTAATCTACTGTAAAATAATCTACTAATGCGCTACTGTCTCAATGTAAACAAACACCTGCACCAATAGATATTAATTAGAAAAGATAAAGTGAATATTTTGACTGGGATTAGTTCATATTTTCACTTTGGCTGAAATAACAGCGCTGAAGTGGTATAAGTGAATTTTAACACGCTGGAGTGGTTTTAAGACAAAACTTCATCTTTATCCTTTGATCTCCTTTTTCCATTTCTCATCTGTGATTCACTCTCCGATTACCGAACAGGGAGTGTATTTGTCTGACCACCAAAGAAGGACAACTTAGTGTAAACAAGGCGTAAGATACTCAACCTTACAGAATGGGATTTCTTTGTATTAATAAGTTAGACAGAGAGTTCTGCTGTACAGAGAGACACACAGACATGGACGTGGGCTTTAACCTCAAATAATAATCATAATAATAATAATAATATCACTGATTACAATAAAGATCAGATTTTATATAGAACTGGTTAATAATCAGAACGATAAGTGAGATATCAGACAGCGGGTCGCTGAGGTAAAAGCAGGCTGGACCCGGTTCTGTTGAGATGAAGCCGGTTTGATCCGGTTCGCGCTGAGGCCGTTACCTGGGCTCCGCCCCCGAGCCGCCGCCCACAGCAGCGTGAAGTCACTGTCCGCCGTCAGGAAGCGGATCAGCTGCACCGTCACATAAACACACAGACACAGCAGGAGCACCGAGCACACACACACCTCCATCTCCGCGCGCTGTCTCACACACAAACACACACAAACACACACTCAGGCGGGAAAACCGCGGTCTCGCGCGCTACTCCACTGCGCTTCGGTTACACACCGTGTGGGGCGCGTGCAAAGTTTACAATCTGACCCGGAAGTACGGAAGATTCAAAAACTCAGACTTCCGGAATGAAATATGTTTATGCTTCTGATTATTCAAAACAAATACATAAAACTATGCTCTCAGAAAAAAGTGTAATAAGCGCATTAAAATAAAAAAAACAACTAAATAATAATTACTAAATATGTGGACCTTCTGTAACCATCAGGCAACTTGGAACTTATTGGATATTTTTAATTTGATTCAGGAATCTTACAATTTAAACTATCACCTGTTCCCTATGAAATACAAACCCCATAAATCTGCTTTGCATAAATCTGCTTTGCTATTTTCTCGACATTCCAATCTAGTTATTTAGTGAATTTTTTTCTCTTTCATTCTTTATTAGCATTTTCTGCTATTTCATTATTTTATTTATTTACCCCCCCCCCCTTTTTTTAGTAAGTTATTTGTCCGTTTATTAGTTGGTTTACACTGTTTACTGTTATTACTTTTATATATATTTTTTATATATGGCAAAATCTTTAGTAACACTTGTGTTAGTATACCACTATTACTACTACTACTACTAATAATAATAATAATAATAAATGCTTTAATATATATCCTTTAACAGTTGTGCGTATAATTTTGTGGTAAGTTACATTACTGTCTATTCATCTAGGAACTTATAGAGGTCAGGGGTTATTACCATTGTATTTTATCTGTTCTGGAGGCGAGTTTTTAAGGACAAATTTTGTATTGTGAAACGCATTTTCCCATAGGAGATTATGTAAATGCAGATAATCCGTTCCAGCCACCCAAAAATACTTCCAATATTACCAATTTTTTACACTATAATTATATTTTTTGCATATAAAAACATTAAAAACATTTAGAAAGGATTTGTAAATTAAGTAGAATATTAAATAAATAGAAATTAAACCTCACTTAAAAAAAAACTAAAACTTTTCTTCTTGCTACCTTCCTTGACATAGTTTTGGGACCCATGGTTCTTCATTAAATCTTGCATAAAATGCAACAAAAAAACACAAAAATATGTACATTTTCATTCACATTCAGTGCTTTGGAGGGTTCCACTGTATTGCCATTTTATGACCAGAGTAGGACCTCCAGTCAACATTCATACATGCATTCACATACTATGGTCAATTTGGGAAAGGCACTTAGTCTAATCTGCAGGTCTTTGGACTGTGGGAGGAAACCAAAGTACCCAGAGGAAAGCTTAGCTCCTAAAACCTCGAATCAGACTGTCGGGCATCTACTGTATAGCCACAGCGCATACAACAGGCAGAACTAAGGGCTGCCAAAACATTGGAGCAGCGAAATGATATTATTTTACAGGTAGTGGGAGCACACAGGCGTCAAGATCTGCATGCAGACGGAGCCACAGGTAAACCAGGAGTAAAACATGAGCTAAACATTTATTAACACATGATCAGAGGTGGAAAGTAATTAATTACATTAACTGGCATTACTGTCATTGAGTAGATTTTTTGTGTTCTTCTACTTTTCACGTTTTTAAAATCTGTAGTTTTACTTAAGTATGTTTTGTTTAAAGTATTGTACTTCACTACATTTTAAATATTTATAAATAGTCATATTCATTACTGAATAAAAAATAAATGAATGAAAATAAAAAATAATAAAAATAATACAACAGGGAAGGAAAAAAAATTGCACCCCTGAAACCACTGCACTGATTGATTAATGGGCGTGGAGAACAAACGCGCTAAATTGACAAGAACGATGGAGACGGACTAAACAGATGCCAGTGATGCAGACACAGCTGAGAGAGAAATGCCAACAAATTCTTATGAAGCAAACCCCTGGTCGTATTTAAGCCACCACTTTGATTTTAAGCACAACAAAGGGAACAGATTTGTTATGCAAGGTAGCTCACCTCTTATATCTTCTAGTCTGAGTCTTTTATTTTTTTAAATCTATTGCACTGCATAGCATCTATGGGAGTCACGTAAAAAAAGAACGAACCACTTGGACTAGAAGATTCGTTGGAATGGTTCAATTCAGTTTCCTGTGTACTGCATTGCATAGGGTCTATGGGAGTCACGTGACAAAAGAATGAACGACTCAGGGTAGAAGAGGTATTGAAAATAAATCGCTCAATTCTGTTTCCGGTACATAACCCACAGAGGTTTTGCAATGATTTGCGCATGCACGCCCAGTAGAAAAGGAACAAATCACTCTCCGAGATACTCGTTCATCTGAGTCATGTTAAAGATTCGTTTAAATAGAACGAATAGTTCATGAACGTCCCATCACTAATTTCTTTATAATCCTACAGGTGACAGACTCTTTTTACACATTTCCATCCCGTGTGGTCAGAGTGAATTATTCGCTAAGCTTGTTTAGAAATAATAATTATAGCGGATGACATCAGTTAAATGTTAAACTCTTGTATTTTAAGTTAGTCCGTATTGTTTATATACTGCTTTTGTGTTTAAGTGCGAGAACTAATTTTATAAGGAACGGACTACATTTAATTACTCATTAAACTTTTTAGAGGTTTAAAACTGGAACTGGAATGGATTATCTACATTAACATTATTTCCTCCAGAAAAATTTGTTTTGCAATACGACATTTCGCCTTATGAAAAAAATTTGTATTTGATATTTATAAAATTGTGATACTTATATAATCTCAACATTAATCGAATTGTCAGCGAGGTATCGTGATAATATCGTATCGATGAGGTGACGGCCGATTCCCATCCCTACAATATACCTGAAAGTGTGTAATTATTGAATGTTTACGGTTTATATGTTTATAATACTCTATTTCGATTTCTACACATGAATGATTTAAAACGACACCGATTTGAGCGCAAGAGGCCACATCCGGGTGCTGCGGCGCGATGACGTCACTGTTGGCTCTAGCAGCCTGACGGGTTGTACATCCGGGTCCTGGCGCTGGCCGTTGTCGGGCTTGTTTACGCGCTGGAGGCCGGGCGCAGCGCAGCGGCACATTGTAGTGGAAATTACGCCGCAACGTCGAGTTAGATTTACCTTCTGGTCCGTGAATAAAGTGTAACGATGCATAACTGGCTGCTACACGGCGGGGAGAGCCGCTCTGTGACTGACTGAACACTTTAACGCCTCACTTCTGTCCTGTCCGACTCCGAGCTCGAGCTCTCTGCGCGCTCTCTCTCTCCTCAGCTCGCTCAGTTAGCGCTCATTCTCACACAGTTTGGATCGGCGGTAAGTTCTTTAAAAATACATATCTTTTAGGGTTTCTTTTCTTTTTTTTTTTTCGTTTTTTTTAAGGGTGGAATCTTTTGGGTGTGAAGTTTTAATCACCAGTTAGCACGCAGGAGCTAACGACTCATCTTACCCTAGACCGTATTCTTTTATTTTCAATGTGTAAAATTACTTTCTCTATATTTCTCTCCGTCGTGACACACACAAACACACACCTCGATCTTTCTGACAAAAAATTTGACACTTTCCAGTCTTCACATTCTGCCGTTTTCCACCCGTATTCCTACAAACCCCGCCCTCGCACGATGGAATTGGGTAAGAAAGTCTCAGTCACGCGCACGTATTCGCGGCTAGCCAATCCGGAGCAGAAGGCGGGGCTCAGTCGGCCAATCATGGCTAAGGAGGTGGGGCTCGTCGGAATGCGGACGGGAGAAAAAAAACATATATACACCATTACGTAATGCGTTCGTTTCGGTCAAATGGGAATAAAAATACTACGAGTGGGAAAGAAATATATCTTAATCACGTGGTTGGATTTTAGTCCCATTTTAATCAGCAATTCAACACAGTTATTAACCTTTTTTTTCTGGGGGAAACACACGAACAGTTCGCAAAAATATACAAAAATACGTTTACGTATTATTACGTTGTGTGTGTGTGTGTGTGTGTCTTTGAGAGGGAGAGAACCAGAGATAATCTCACTGCTTTACGAGGATCACCAGCTCTGTGTGTGTGTGTGTGTGTGTGTGTGTGTGTGTGATGATGATGATGATGCAGGTGTGTGTACTAAAGATAGAGAATTAGAAAGATGGACAGACAGATGGAGAGAATTTATAAGCAGATAAATCAGTGTGAAGGATGAGTGGACGGATAGATAACTAGATGGAGTGATGGATAAATACAGAGATGCAGATAAACGGACGTGTAACTGAATGGTATACGGGAAAGATAGCGATATATAGATAGTCCACATGCACACATTCTTTGTAGCCGGTGATGTCACTACCCGCCGCGCTCCGCCCATTCCTGCAGGTGTGTGAGGCGTGAGAGATGGGGGCGTTCCTGGACAAGCCGAAGATGGAGAAGCAGAACGTTCACGGCGAGGGGAACGGGCTGCGCTACGGTGTGAGCAGCATGCAGGGCTGGCGTGTGGAGATGGAGGACGCCCACACCGCCGTCATCGGCCTCCCGCACGGCCTCGACCCCTGGTCCTTCTTCGCCGTGTACGACGGCCACGCCGGCTCTCAGGTCGCACGCTACTGCTGTGAACACCTGCTCGAGCACATCACTAGCAACCCCGACTTCCAGGTGAGCCTTTCACGCTCATAAGAACATCTTCACACACACACGCACGGGACCAAAATATCATAAACCGAGTGTGTTGCTGTATCGTGTGTTCAGGGCGGCGTTGAAGAGGAGGAGGAACCGAGCGCGAAGCGCATCACGTCAGGGATCAGGACCGGCTTCCTGCAGATCGACGAGCACATGCGGGAGATGTCTGAGCGGAACCGGAGCGGCTCGACGGCGGTGGGTGCCATGGTCTCGCCGCGGCGCATCTTCATGATCAACTGCGGCGACTCCCGGGGGCTGCTGAGCCGCGCCGGTGCCGTGCACTTCTCCACAGAGGACCACAAACCCAGCAACCCGCTGGAGAAACAGCGCATTCAGAACGCGGGCGGTTCCGTCATGATCCAGGTGAGCGCGCTTGTGTGTGTGACGTACAGGCAGTGATGTGATTATGTAGTGATTATATAACAGCGATCTCTGTCTTCCGGTTCAGCGTGTGAACGGCTCTCTGGCTGTGTCCAGAGCGCTCGGAGATTTCGACTACAAGTGTGTGAGTGGGAAAGGCCCCACGGAGCAGCTGGTGTCCCCCGAACCAGAGGTTTACACCATCGAGCGCTGCGAAGCCGAGGATGAGTTCATCGTTCTGGCGTGCGACGGCATCTGGGACGTGATGACCAACGAGCAGCTGTGTGAATTCGTACGCTCGAGACTGCAGGTCACAGACGACCTGGAGAGAGTGTGTAACGAGATCGTCGATACCTGTCTGTACAAGGTGAGGACATAAAACACACACACCACATAAAGGGAGGAGGGGCTTATAGATGTCTGAGTGACGGGAGGAGGAGCTTGTAGATGTTCAGAGTGACGGGAGGAGGAGCTTGTAGATATTCAGAGTGACAGGAGGAGGGGTTTATAGACATCTGAGTGGCACGAGGTGGAGTTTTTAGATATAGATACAAACCTATAGCTTATAAGCTGATGGTTAAACATTTTCCGTGTGTGTGTGTGTGTGTGTGTGTGTGTGTGTCTGAACGACCACAGGGAAGCAGAGACAACATGAGCGTGGTGTTGGTGTGTTTCAGCGGCGCGCCGAAGGTTTCCCCGGAGGCGGTGAAGAGAGAATCAGAGCTCGATACGTACCTGGAGGGCCGAGTAGAGGGTACGACAGAACAACAGAACAGTGTGACAATCGACACGACCTGGTTGTAGTTCACACTTCTAAACCTCACTCTCACCCCTCCCCCTCCCCCTCCACTCCCCCCTCCCTGCAGAAATCCTGAAAAAGCATAACGAAGACGGAGCTCCAGATCTGGTGCACGTGATGCGAACGCTGGCGTCCGAGAGCATCCCGAACTTACCGCCTGGAGGAGAGCTGGCCAGCAAGTGAGTCTCTCACATACACCCCCCCCCCCCAAGGGTGCCAATATTAATGCACCGTATTGTCAGAAACCCAGTTAGAAAAGGCGACTGATGGGTTTGTCTCTCTATTTATAGGCGAAGCGTGATTGAAGCAGTATATAACAAACTCAACCCCTACAGGAACGAGGACACAGTGAGTATCTGTGTGTGTGCGTGTGTGTGCGTGTGTGTGCATGCTCATAACACACACTGATAAACTCATTAATTTCCATGCACATAAAATACCATCTGATTTATTAAATCTGATCTCACACACAGATTCACACTCCAGGTTAAACACACCTGATTGAGTGTGTCACGTGTCCAGCACGTTAACGGACACTTAACCGCTCATTATCTCTTAAAACGAGACGAGACGTTATCAAGCACACAGCTGGACACTGCGATCTGATTGGTCTAGTAGCTGAGACAAACACAGGATCAAACATCCATCTGTTCACACACACACACACACACACTGTGTTAGCCGAGTGGCGTCTCACTGGCTGCTCTTCTTCCTCTTCTCTCACTAAAGGACTCTGCGTCCGCGGATGACGTGTGGTAGCGTTTCACACAACACACACCGGCTTCTCTCTCAGCACACACACACACACACACAAAAGGTGGAACTGACGAGACGCCAGCTGAAGAGGAGGAACGAGGGACTCATCCCTTTACACTCAGCTACACTCACAAGGGGACGTTTTGTTCCTTCTTTTTTTATTTTTCTGATATTGTCTTTTTGGGGGGGCTGTAATTAATTTGATTCACATCATGTGTGTTTGTATATTTGTTTTTGAAGTGCAATTGTAAAAAAAAAAAAAAAAAAAAAAAGCCTGTATTAAATGCAGCTTGTTATTAAATGCTCAAAAAACATCAAAGTAAACCTTTTAAAAGAGAGAGAGAGAGAGAGAAGGTTTATGCATCATCTGCCTGCTCGGGGGGACCGCGGACTCTCGGTAAGTTCCCTTCAGCCTGAGTGCGCTTGCTCTCCTGGAGTCCAGTGAGACGCGTGCTGATGCTGAACCTCGACGTCGCCATGTCTTAGGGAAAGAAAGGCGAAATAATCATAAAAACCCTGGTGTGTGTGTGTGTGTGTGTGTGTGTGTGTGTGTGTGTTTAAAGCATACGCTGAGAAGGGACTGATGAGAAACGCTGATCCATAACAGTAACCTGAGGGGCTTGAGACTTTGGAGCGTTCTGATTGGGTGGTTGTCCTAGTGGGCGGTGCTGTCTGGGCTGTGGGCGTGGCTCTCCATCGTCCTCCTCAGTAAACACGTCAACCTTTTACACCACGTGTTTTGGAAAACTGATCAAGTTCTGAAAACTCCCAGGTGTAGCGTTAGACAAATGTTCTAAAAGTGTTTAGGTCAAACGTTTAAAACACACACACACACACACACACACACACACACTCTAAAAGGACGCTTCAGGTGCTCAGGGTGGTGGTGGGGAGTTGGTGCTTATATATTTACATTCATGCAGGTGCTGAAAGAACTCGCAGGTCACAGCCATGTGACACACACACACACGTGGGTGTGTGTGTTTGTGGCGTGCGGTTGAAGCATCAGCACACGCCTGACTTGAGATCCAGATGTGTGTTTCCTGCACCTCTGATGAAACGGGTAAACGCTAACAAGCTCGCGGTGCGCGCACACACACACACACACACACACACACCTTCACTTGTCCTTAAAGTAACATGCATTTATTTTCTTTCTTTTGATTGGCACATAAGACACATCACTTCATAGAGAGAGATTGTGTGTGTGTGTGTGTGTGTGTGTGTGTGTGTACTTACAGACCTGATTTGTCTTTTTTTTTCACAGTTGTTAATGTTTTTTTTTTGAAAAAAGAAAAATCCTAAACTCTTCCTTACAACCAAGCTAAGCTCAAGTGTGTGTGTGTGTGTGTGTGTGTGGACACGTTTTCCATCAGATCCACAGAACACTGTATCACTGTTGATCTTTTATAATTTTTTCCTCAGAAATGTTTTTTTTTTTTTCATTAGAACTGATTGTGTAATTCTCCCACGCTGTGTTCCAATACTGTGAGTTTTCCCCCTGTAGGTCACTTCCACTCGTTCACTTCCACTCGTTCACTTCTCCTAGCCGGTGAAGCAGACGAGACGTGAGACTCTGCGCAGTTGGTGTGAGTCAGAGCTGTTATTACTGTGTAATAAACCTGTAATTATAAAACAAACTGGAGCGTCGCTATGAGAACCTAAACACTGCGTGACAGAGTGAGGCGTGCCCGCATACACACACACACACACACACACACACGCAGGACTTGTCTCCTCATCGTCGTGTCATTTGGTGTGACGACTCCTGTAACAGAGTGCCGATTACGGCAGTAATTATCGTGAATAATTAACGATTGCAGCTTTAACAGACAGGACACACGCACACACACACCTAGTGATCAGTGCCAGGACGCCTCCTGTCTGATTAACTTCACCTGCAGGAAGAGTCTTCTTTTTTTTTTTTTTTTTTTTTTACCCCATATTGCAGCAGTGCATTGTGGGTAAACTGGGTCCAGGGTATTCGGGGGGGGGGATGGTTAAAAAAGATCTAATTAATAAATAAATAAATAAACAATGGGATTGGAACACAGCCTCGGAGCGTCTTAAGATAAGGACGAGCTCGCACACACACACACACACACACACACACACACACACGTCACCTTCTGTCCGACCAATGGTTCTTTTCCTAGCTTTAGTGTGTGTGTGTGTGTGTGTGGTATTGATTTTATTGTATTTTTTTCTAATAATTTTTATTTTTATACTTTTAAGCAGAGAACAAATACTCCAAGCTTTTGTTTTGTTTTACTTTTGTGTAAGTGTGTGTGTGTGTTTCAGGCTCTGGGATGTTTATTATTATTATTATTATTATTGTTTTGTTGTTAAAGGGGGAACAGGTCTGAGCTGTTTGCTGCTAGTGTCTGATGGGTAACGGATTAGTTATTGTTGATGTTTTTCCCTCGGGACCGTGCTGTACATGTGTCTGTAAAATCTGAGTTCATTTCTGCAGAGGGAACGTCTGTATCTCACACTCACACACACACACACACACTTTGACTGTACTCTATAGATGTCTTTATTTCTTTAAAGCCCTGGGGGTAAGTGTGTGTGTGTGTGTGTGTGCGCGTCCCTCCTGCTGAGCCAAACTTCAGTAATAAATCAGATTCCTAAAAACCCCACAGCTTTTATTTCCAGAGTTTGTTAATGGGATGAGTTTGGGCGGGGTGGTGTGTGAGGAACGAAGTGTTTCCTCATTAATTACACACACACACACACACACACACACACACAGCCGTCTCTCAGCACACCGTCACCAAACCCTTAACCATTACAGCCTGTGATGATGATGATGATGATGATGTTCTGCAGTATTTGGTATGGAGGTCAGGACTCGGCAGCAGACTGAACACCACGCGTCGCTCCTCTCAGTGTTTTTGTCCATTTCATGGTGTTATGAGGACATAAAGAGAAATGGATCTCAGCTGTCAAACAAACCAGGAGGCGGGGCAATAAACATGAAGTAGCAATTTGGCAACTTTTTTTTTCCTTTAGTAAAGGTCTAGCTTTCTTCACTGGTGGTTTATTAGACGTTTCAGTTTAAACACAATAATGCTATTAAATCTTTGCGTTTATAAACACGTGTTTTTCACTATTGATATTAATGATTTATATTTTAGGGGGAAGGGGAGGGGAAGCAAGCGGGGTGTTGGGACAAGTAAATAGACAGCGCTAAACTGATAGCCAAGATTTCAATGTTTATTAGCTACTTTAGCAACAACACACACACACACACACACACACATATATATATATGCATGCGCCTGACATGACTAATCCACTTTCCCTTCCAATAACGTGTGTGTAGTTGCTGTGTGGTGTAACAGCATGGTGTGTGTTACGCTGCACGTTATAGGAAGGAGACGTCATTCCTGACTTCCAGACAAACCCAGAGTAAAAATCTTCAGATTGGTAGAGACTTGGCTTTCCCTCCACACCTGTAGGTGTCTTTGTCTCACTCTCTCCACACCTGTAGGTGTCTCTGTCTCACTCTCTCCACACCTGTAGGTGTCTCTGTCTCACTCTCTGTCTCACTTTCTCTGCTCTCCTGTCTGTTTTTAGAATCCTCATTTAAACCTGTATTTAAACGTCACACTTTTCCATCCCCTCTCATTTATTTCTCTTTTCATCCAGTCAGATACACTGTGTCTTTCTGTCTCTCTGTCTCTCTGATTTCAGGACCCCGACATCCTTTTCTTCCGAGGCTTCAGTTAAATCGGGAGAGGACACAGAGAGGAACACTTTGTGGGCGTGCTAATTATTGTTTGTTTATGTATATTTAAATGGTGCTAATTCCTCTCCAACCTCACCCTCTCCCCGAGAGATCGCCTCTGTTCATCAGACCAGACGGGAACAGCAGTGTCTCCTCCTGAAGGAAACATTTAGTAATGTAGATTTCACGAGGATGCAGCAAGACAGTGACGGGAAGTCAGAGGAGAACTTAGCTAATTCCACAGCGAGGCTAACAGCGGAACAACTTTTGCTTTACACGATTCACACATTCAAGGGACCAGGATGTGGGTTGTCACCATCGCTGCATCAACACACTCGCATGTTAATTACTCGACACTGACCACGTCTAGCTAACAACACAGCTTAACGCCAAGCTGGCTAATGTGGCATTTAACTAAAGCTACTTCATTTTCAATTTTCAAAAACCTTTTCAACCTGCAATGAACCAACAGCAGCCTCAGTGATCACTGACTAGCTTGCTGACATGCTAACTTTCGTGATCTGAACAAACATGTTTATGACAATTATGTACAGTCAGCGCCGTGGGTTTAACCAGCAGACGTGTGTTCACAGCCGTTTGATCTAAAGTCTGATCTGGAAATTTACGATGTGATCAGACATCGAGGATACGACGGTCATCAGGTGATAAACTTGGTCGAGCTATGAGGTTTACTAAAGCTGTTTAAGCTGTTGATTTAATGCTCGTGTTACAGAGAGAGCCGTCGCTTGGCCGAGATCATTTTTACTTTGCTAGGAATTAAAGCTGGAAGTACTGAGGAGAGACTAAACTAAACTAACTGACTAAACCCACATTCACACCCAGTCACAGAAGCACTTTTAGTAAGAACACACATCTGATACCGTTATGTCGTCTGAAACAACACGCCGTCTCTGCAGTAATCGCTTCTTAGTCGTTCTGAATCGCCTCTAAACCGTCCACGTTGTTCTGTTCACGGCTAACGCTTAGCTACAACGCTAACTAGCTTCTCACACAAGGCTGTAACCCAAATCCCTCTCTAACCCCTGATCAAGGGCACTACTTGGTGTGTGGAACATGGGATTGTACACCCTACATAGTGCACTAGCTTTCCATTTAATGCTATTTGGGATTCGACCCCAGAATCCGGAATTTAACGGAACTGATATTCTAAAGTGGAATGAGCGTAAATATAAAGTAAATCTGGTGAGTTTTTCAGGACTGTCCACCACCTCCATGGTTTATTCTCATCACCTGTCGGCTACAGAGTATCACTAAGAGTTTAACACCACTCTCACCTCCTGTTAGTTACACTAACTGTCGCTCGCTAACTGTTGGTCGCCAGCTCCGCTAGTTGCAGTTAGTTAGTTCCACTAATCATAATCTGTTGGTCATACATGGTGTACATGCCTGTGACTGATATTCAGTACAACAGCACGACACCAGGTGTGATATTGGTTAATTATGGGCTCATGGTCCTTTAAAGTAAAATACATTTTTCTAAGACAGTCCAAATAAAAATCTAAGTAAAAAAAATGTAAAACCCAAAGTTCCTATGTTATATAAATAAATATAAACCCACTAGGATACTGGACCAGACCAAAATAATCTCAATATCCTGAGATCTGTGAATTAGTGGCCATGTTGCTAAAGTGTAAAATAAACAAGGGTCCAGTCTTAATCTTAAAAACCAGAGATAAGGACTTGTCAAGTGGGGAATTTAACACACACACACACACACACAGTTCTCCGAGTTTATTGCTATATTCTATATTAAGATCAGGACCTTCAGTCTGAGGCAATTCTATTTAAAGGGCATTTATTATTATTATTGTTATTATTACTGTACAACAGGATGGCGGTGTGTGTGTGTGTGTGTGTGTGTGTGAATCTGTGCTGATATTCAAAAGACCAAAGTTGAAAAGGTGAATAAACTGATACTCATCCTGGGTTCATGTGCTTCTTTAAAGAAAAGAAAATTCTACTGAATTAAGACAGAACCATCTCACTCTTATTCACACATACACACACACACACCTCTGAACCAGGGGCAAAAACTTATCAGGGCCTTATTTTACACACACACACACACACACACACACACACACAGGGAAGATAAAACACCTGAGGTCCTCCTTATACAGAAGTACCTCTGTGTCCATTCTGTCCTTTAATTAACAGAGCAGCTGAACGCAGTCACGTGACTCACACATGCCAGCTGAGGATGAGTTTATTTCCAATATATTCACTCCATCTCTTCACACACACACCTCCATCAGGTTCAGCTTTAACAATAAGCTCGCTGCAGTTTCACTGAAGCGCGAGACCCCAATTAAACGCCCTCTAGATCACGTGACCCAATTAGAGTCGTTTTATTGGGTTTAATTAATGGCTCGTCTCAGAGCCCTATACACACACACACACACAGTTTGGATTAGTCACTGCTTGTGTCTTGTAATAACCAAATGCAACCACTGGAGGGCAGAAAAGTTCTTTAAGTGAATAAAATCTTGAAAATCTCTATTAATAAGAAATTTTTACTCCAAAAAAATGTTTTATTAATCACCCAAGTCTAAGAAAATCCTCATCTATGTTCAAACTTCCAGACTCCCTATTGCAGGGCATATACACACCCACACATACACACACCAGGCAATTTGTTAACACCAATCAGCCTACACTTCCAAGATTCTGGACCATGTGGAGGAAACCCACCACCCGAGGAAAACTTCACAAGGAAACCCTCAGGGGGAAGCGTGACCAGAGAAACAGTCATCATGTTCGACTGGGCGTTCTGTTTACTGTTTACGTCAGATGGAGTTTAGAAATGCAACCAGTGTCTTCTTGTGCCAGTCCCAAGTCTGGATAAATGCAGAGGGTTGTGGCAGGAAGGGCATCCGACATAAAACATTTGCCAAATCAAATGATGCGAATCATTAACAGGACTTCCATACCGGATCGGTCGTGGCCCGGGTTAACGACGACCGCCACTGATGCTGTTGACCTAAAGAGCACTGGTGGAAATTGGGCTACTGTTGGTCTAAGAAGGAGAGGAGGAAGGCGTGTTCATAGGCAGAGAGAGAAGAGGAAAGAGAAGAGTTTAGGAGTGACAGTAGGGACTTTGAATGCTGGGACCATGACAGGGAAGGCAAGAGAGTTGGTTGACATGATGCAGAAAAGGATGGTGGATCTACTGTCCAGGAGACCAGGTGAAATGGTAGCAAGGCTAGAAGCTTAGGAGCAGGGTTCCAGTTGTTATACAATGGTGTGGATAGGACAAGAAATGGAGTAGGAGTTATTCTGAAACTGAAGTTTGTAAAGAATGTTCTGGAGGTGAAAAAAAGTATCAGATTGGTTGATGTACAATGTTGTTAGTGGTTATGCCTCACAGGTAGGATGTGAGTTAGAAGGGAAGAGGAAATTCTGAAGTGAGTTAGATGAAGTGATGCAGAGCATCCCCAGAGGTGAGAGAGGGTTGATTGGGGCAGGTTTTAATGGACATGTCGGGGAAGGGAACAGAGGTGATGAGAATGTGATGGGCAGCTTTGGTCTTCAGGACAGGAACGTAGAGGGACAGATGGTGGTGAACTTTGCAAAGAGGATGGAAATGGCTGTAAATCTTCTTCCAGAAGAGGCAGGAACATATGTCATATAAACATAAAGTCAAAGGAATTGTCTTGAGGCACAAATCTCTCTAGGAAAAGTTCTTCCACCTACAGATGATGGAGGCCACTGTGCTCATTGGGACGTTCAAAGCAGCAGACATTTTTCTGTAACCTTCCCCAGATCTGTGCCTGGAGACAATCCTGTCTCGGAGGTCTACAGACAATTCCTTTGACTTCATGCTTGGTTTGTGCTCTGACATGAACTGTCAACTGTGGAACCTTATATAGACAGGTGTGTGTCTTTCCAAATCATGTCCAATCAACTGAATTTACCACAGGTGGACTCCAATTAAGCTGCAGAAACATCTCAAGGATGATCAGGGGGAACAGGATGATCAGGGGAAACAGGATGCGCCTGAGCTCAATTTTGCAAAGGCTGTAAATACTTACGTACACGTGCTTTCTCAATTTTTTGATTTTGAATAAATTTGCAAAAATCTAAAGTAAACTTTTTTCATGTCATTATTCTGAAAAAAAAAAGAATGAATTTAATCAATTTTAGAATAGGGCTGTGACACAGGATGGTGGTGTGTAAAATAACCCTGGTGTTGAGGAAGGTGAAGAGGACAAAGTGGTGGAAGTTGAAACAGGAAGAATGTTGTGAAGTCTTTAAGAAGGAGTTGAGACAAGCTCTGGGTTGTCAGGAGCTGCTTCCAGTTGACTGGACAACTACAGCTAAGGTGAACAGGGAGACAGGTAGGAGGGTACTTGGTGTCTTATCAGGAAAGGGATAAGTGGACAAGGAGTCTTAGTGGTGGAATGAGGAAGTCCAGGAGTGTATACAGGGAAGAAGGCTAGTCAAGAAGAAGTGTGACACTGAGAGGACTGAAGAGAGTAGACAGGAGTACTGGGAGATGCAGCGTAAGGTGAAGGTAGAGGTGGCAAAGGCCAAACAAAGGACTTGTATGCTGGGCTGGACAGTAAGGAGGGAGAGGGGGATCTGTACAGGTTGGCGAAGCAGAGAGATAGAGATGGGAAGGATGTGCAGCAGGTTAGAGTGATTAAAGATAGAGATGGAAATGTACTGACAGATGCCAGGAGGGTGATGGGAAGATGAAAAGAGTACTTTGAAGAATTGAACAATGAGTAAAATGAAAGAGAACGAAGAGTAGAAAAGGTGACTGTTGTGTTGCAGGAAGTACCAAATCAGTAAGAGAAAGGTGAGGAGGGATTTTAAAGAGGATGAAGAGTGGAAAGGCTGTTGGTCCTGATGACATACCTGTGGAGGTCTGGAAGTGCTTAGGAGAGGTGGCAGTAGAGTTTCTGACTAGTCTGTTAACCAAGATTTTGGAGAGTGAGGGGATTCCAGAGGAATGGAGGAGAAGTGTATTGGTGCCGATCTTCAAGAACAAGGGAGATGTGCAGAGCTGTGGCAACTACAGAGGAATAAAGCTAATGAACCATACAATGAAGATGTGGAAAAGAGTAGTGAAAGCTAGGTTAAGGTGGAGCAAAATCTGAAGAGGTGGAGGTACGCTCTGGAAAGCAGAGGAATGAAGATTAGCCGTAGCAAGACGGAATACATGTGTGTGAATGAGAGGAACCTAAGTGGAACGGTGAGGCTACAGGGAGCAGAGGTAAAGAAGGTGCAGGACTTTAAGTACTTGGGGTCAACGGTCCAAAACAACGGAGAGTATGGAAAGGAGGTGAAGAGGCGGGTACAGGCAGGTTTGGAATGGGTGGAGAAAAGTGTCAGGTGTGTTGTGCGATAAAAGAGTATCAGCGAGAATGAAAGGAAAGGTGTACAGGACAGTGGTAAGACAGTGGCGCTGAAGAAAAGACAGGAGACAGAGTTGGAGGTAGCAGAGCTGAAGATGTTGAGGTTCTCTTTGGGAGTGACAAGGATAGATAGGATCAAGAATGAGTTCATCAGAGGGACAACCCATGTTAGATGTTTTGGAGATAAAGTCAGAGAGGCCAGATTGAGGTGGTTTGGACATGTTCAGAGGAGAGATTGTGAATATATCGGTAGAAGGATGCTGAGGTTGGTCTAGAGGAAGACCAAAGAGGAGATTTATGGATGCAGTGAGAGAGGACATGAAGTTTGTTGGTGTGAGAGAAGAGGATGCAGAGGATAGGGTTAGATGGAGGCAGATAATTCGCTGTGGCGACAAAGAAGAAGAAGAGTCAGATGGAGTTTAGAAATAAGAAGCGCTTTTGTGATCAGGTCCCTCTCAGGTCCTGCTAATAAGAAAAGAAAGTTCAATTCCTCTTTCATACACACACACACACACAATAATACATTCATTTACTCACCTCTTATTCAACACACACACACACACATACCCACAAATGTTTTTTTTCCCCTCTTGTCAGGAATGCTTGTTTAAGAATCAGTGGTTTTCTGCTCTCTCCACCCTCGACTGTGGAGAAACAAGAGCTCACATTTCATCTTTCATTTCCCACATGATCGAGAACATTCTGCTGGGGGGGCGGGGCATGAAGTTTGTACCCAGTTATTACTGTACACAAGGTTCCTCAAGTGTTCTTTAAGGGTTCTTTGGCGCATTACAAAAACATTTATCCGTTGAGTTCCACCTCCAGCTCCTCATTAAATTCAACTGTTAATCAAACTTTTAATTTCCCAAAAACTGTCACATTATCACCAAACAAACCCTTCAGCACAGATAATCTGATCTCACACACACACACACACACACACACACACAGTAGATTTTAGCTGGACACACAGCTTAGCTTTATAAAGAAGAAGATGAGAAAACATGTAGAAGAGAACCTTCCGAACCGAGCCGTTAAACTCCCGGAACTCCTCAGTACAGCGTTAGGTTTATTTACAGAAACCATCAGCTGCGAATGTAACAACTGTTATCGCTTTTTATTTGTTTTATTTACTGACTCCATTTGTTTATTTATTTACGTATGATGGTGGTTTACATTATCTATTGTAGTAGATATTATTTTCCTACACCATTTTTACAATAATTAGACAATTAAACAATATTTAATCTGTGTTGAACAAGCAGAGTAGCATTTATTGATTTCTTTTTTTTTTTTTTACTGAAAAAATATTTTCTTAATAAAAACTGCAATAAATTTCACTCTGGGCAAAATTTTTTTGAAAATGTACACAGTTAACTGGAGTGCAAAAATATCTGCGTGTGTGTGTGTGTGTGTGTGTATTGCAGTAATATAAGCTATTATTATTATTATTATTATTATTATTATTATTTCTCGGTTCCGACTCTCAGCAGGGGCTCGTGTGTGTACCGGGTACTCTGGGTACCATGTGGCTCCGGGTTCGGGCTCCTGTTCAGTTTGGGGTTGCCTTGGTGAAGTATGCGGAGGGCGGGGTTTGGCGCGGGTCTGTGGGCGGGGCTTCGTGGCTGAAGGAGCTGCTCTTCATCCTCCTCTTCAGAGCTGCAGAGCTGAAGCGGTTTTTTAGTGCTGAGACCTCCAGTGTGTCTGAGGCGCACACACACACACACACACACACACACGTCATTACACCTCATATTTTTAAGCCTCAGAAAAAGTAAAATAAAAGAGTAAATAAATAAATACATGATATGAAAAACAGTTACAAAGTGAAGTAAATCACTTTATTATTATAATGTAATTATGTATATATTATTATTATCCCTGAACATGTAGCTTATTGAAATTTCCCTCCTGTCTATAGAATATATAACAACTATTATTTTATACATGTTTAATTAATGTTAATAGAATAGTTAATTATTTTACAATGAAGTTATATTTTAGTAAATAGTTTCACTAAATTCTGCTGTGTGTGTGTGTGTGTGTGTGTGTCTGTGTGTGTTACAGGTGTCACCGCTCACCTGTCCTTGGCCTGCGCGGCTCGGTCCCTCTGTCTCCGGTTCTTGAACCAGTTACTGACCTGCGTGCTGCTCAGTCCGGTGTCGTGGGCGAGCTGGCGCTTGTCGCGCGGGGACGGGTAAGGGTTGTGCGTGTACCAGTCCCGCAGCACGGAGCGGGACTTCTCCTTGAAGCAGTAGCTCGTCTCCTCTCCGTCCCAGATGGTGCGCGGCAGCGGGAACTTGCGGCGCACGCGGTACTTGCCCACGGCCCCGAGCGGTCTCCCGCGCAGCCGCTCCGCCTCCGTGTAGCGCGCGCTGAGCCACAGCTGCTGCAGCGCCGCGTGCTTCTGCACCGAGAACTGGTGGCTCTCCAGGATCCGGTAGAGCTCGCGGAAGTCTCCCCGGTGGAAGGCCACCGCCGCCTTGGCCTGGAGCACCGCCTCGTGCTTGTGGAGACGGTCACACGCAGGGAGCGACCAGAGGAACCGACCGAGCCGCTCCAGGTCCCCGCCCCGCTGGAGGACCTCACACACACACACCACCTGCTCCTGCGTGAAGCCGAAGCTCGGTGACGTCATCACCGCGATAACAGCACCCTACTGCGCGAGGACCATCTCCAACCCCCCCAGGTTCCTCTGAGATCCCGAGAAGATCAGTGAGAAGATCAGAACTGAACCCTGGAGCTCCAGGACATAAAGCGGCTCCTCCACACACATACACACCCACACACACACACACACACACACACACACACACGAGCAAAGCTCCCTCAGATTCCTTTAGGGGGATTTCATCTCATGTTCCCAGTAAAGCACCAGCCAGAGAGATTCCAAGAACAGCAATCGACTTCCCAAATCTACTGCCTGCTTCCAAGAAGAAAACTCACTGGAAGTAAAAGTCTTTCTTCTACACAGGAGAACAAAAACAACAAAAAAATGGAGCTCTGGATAAATACTAAAAATCTCCAGACATGAGTAATTCCTTCAGCACGATGTGACTCAGAGTCAAAGCTCCTCCTAAACAAGACGCTCTTCCAACATCTCCAACATCTCCTCCTGCTGCTGCTGGGTTCTGGTGAGAAGAAGTGATGAAGTTCCTCAGTGTGAAACCTCTGAGCTCCTTCAACAGTGTAGAAGCTGATCTCCTTCTCCTGCAGGGATGTCCATCACTGGTTTTGGACCTTGATATGTGTGTGTAAGTGCGTGAGAGAGAGTGTGTGTGTGTGTGTGTGTGTGTGTGTGTGTGTGTGGTTCGTAGTCAATTTGCTCGTAAACTGAGCAGAACAAAAGTGTGCAGTTCCACTTTTACACTCGAGGGCGGAACCTAGGAGCCTGAAACCAGAGACCCCTTTTACACACACACACACACACACACACACACACACACAAAGTTGCTTATTTAGTAAAAATGGTGTGCGGTTTCTGTTTTTATTACATAATCAATATTATTTACACTTAAATAATGTAAAATATTTATACTAATTTATTCTTTATATAATATGATCATATCTGTGTTAGACAGAGAAATAATAATAATAATAATAATAAAAACTATTATTATTATTTAGTGCGTTTCGTTATTTTAGCATCTCTCAATCTTGAAAATAAATTGATAAAACACACAATATCTGGTGTGTGTGTGTGTGTGCACGCGCTTCTCACAGTTAATAGAGATTTGTAATCCAATTACTAATCACTTGGTGTTGTTTGTTTGTGAGCCTCTGTTACAGGTAGAGGGCGCCACACACACACACCCACAGCCACACACACACACACACACACACACACACACACGAGCTGTTCACTACACAATCAGCATGTAGGATTGTCATGAACAGAGCAGGAGATGAAAGCACTCATTAGACAGGCACTGATGACATCATAGTTCTCTTTTACTGAAGTTACATAACATTTACTGTATAGACATATTGCACACACACACACACACACACACACACACACACTCATGACACCAGACCCTGACCACCCCCAACCAAACGTCCCGGTGTTTATCTGACTCCTGTTCTCTAACCAGCTCCAGACTGAAGAGCGTGTGTGTGTGTGTGTGTGTGTGTGTGTGTGTGTGTGAGCCATCAGGACCTGCTGATGTTTTCCCTCCAGGATCTCGTGCCTTCCTGTAACCACCGCCCGCTCCAGAAGCCTTCTCATGCTCATATATCCTGCCAGGAATCATTTATTACCTCCACCACAGCCTGAGCACTCACACACACACACACACACGCACACACACACACACACACACACACACACACACGCCTGGCTAATTATAAATAAAGAAAACAAGAAGGAAGAAAGAAAAGCTCTGGTCTAATTTAATTAAAATAATAATAATAATAATAATAATAATAATATCAGTGAAGTGAAATACTCTGAAAAAACATAATAAACTGAATTCTCACGAACTCCATGGGTGTGAAACGTGTGTGTTATTTCCTAAACTCCGGTGTTATTCTGTGTTTTATAATTCTCAACAGAAAAGGAAATCTTCTGCTTTTTAAACAATTAGTTCAGTTGGTTTTTGTCATATAATAGTTATTTAAAAAAAATAATAATAAACACAATAAAAACAATAATTACAAGTAAAGAAAAATATTTTTATTTACTAATTTATGCTTATTTTAAAATAAAAAAGAGGAATTTCCCTTTAATCTGTTCATGAAGTTTTAATTAGAGAGTCTGTCTGCTCATCCTAGAGGTGTGTGTGTGTGTGTGTGTGTGTGTGTGTGTGTGTGTGTGTGTGTTGGGGGTGCAGCAGTGTCACTGGGGTGTCATCAGAAGGTTATGAGCTTTAGTCCCAGCCTCTGTCGCTCACTTTGGAACGAAGCGCCGGCTGAGGGAGTACGTTTAAATAAATTCTATTCTATTTTATAAACGTTGTGTAACCCGTACATGTTCAAGCTCAGGTTTGCAGAGAGACAGAGACAGCGGAATGTTCTCACATCACCGAGCGCAGGGACGCAGGGACGCGGGGACACGGGGACACAGCGATGGGACTGAGTGGCTCAGGTCAAGTCCATGCTGTCAAGTAAAGTTCATCATTGCCGCAATTTGGTTTTGACCTTTTCTTATCTAAAATCTAATACATTCTCTCTCTCTCTCTCTCTCTCACACACACACACACACACACACACACACACACACTGAATACACTCAGTGTAGAATAAGCTTTAATTATAATAAAGATAAATTAACACACAACCCAAACTTCAGCTTGTCTCTGTCTCTCTACATGTCGGCCGCAGCACTCAGGAAGTCCTCACTGAGGTCAGAGGTCAGCTGAGGGTGAATCAGTTCCACCCGGGTGTGTGGAGGACGTAGCGGAGTGTGTGAGAAGCCCGGGTGTGTGTTCCGTATGGAGGAGAAATCCTCACACTCCTGCTTGACCGGACAGAGCGCTGAAGAGTCGGACAGGGTGAAGAGAGACGAACTGCCGCGCTCCCGCTCCACTGCTACACTGCTAACGCTAACCAGCGCTGTGGGACAGACAGGGAGGAGGAGAGGAGCGAGGGAGGTGAAGGAGAGAGAAGGGATAAGAGGGATGGTGAGAGGGGGAGAGAGAGAGATGAGAAAAGGGCAGAAGTCAGAGATGAGACACAGGAGGAAGAAAATATGGAAAGAGAGATTAAAGTGAGGAAAAGAGAGAGAGGAGGAGAGGACAGAAAGAGGAAGGTGAAGAGAAAGGATAAAAGGGATGATGAGAGGGGAAAGTGAAGAAGATGGAGAGAAGGAGACAGAAAGAGAGGAAGGCAGGGAGGAGGAGAGAAAGGATGAAGAAAGAACAGTATTGATTGAGGAGGAGGAGAAAAGAGAGAGAGAGAGATGAGAAGCATGGAAGAAAGGAATAAGGAGAGAAAAAGAGGAAGAAGAAAAGAGGGAAAGAGAGGGATAAGTACCGAGGAAGATCGAGGGATTTGGAAAGAAGGCGGCAGAGGAAAGAGAAGAGGAGGAGAGGAGGAGGAGAAGAAGAAGAAGGGAAAAAGAAGGACGACCAGAGTTTGAGGTAAAGGAGAGAGAGAGAGAGAGAGAGGAGAGAGAGAGAGAGAGAGGAGAGTAATTATTTCGAAATCTTTCTTTAAAACAGAAACAAAAAACATTTTTCCATTTAATAAAGAGAGTGGAAGCTGTTGGAGCTGCAGAAGGGGAGCGTCCCGGGAGAGTACCGTCTCCGTCCTCAAGTCTGTGGATCGTTTACAGACATAATAAACTGTGCTTTTGTGGTTCTGCTCATACCGACACATCTCTCATACCTTGTGTTGCTGCAGCAGGAGAGGAAGATGAAGGCAGCTGCAGATGAGGAAGGGTTAACGAGTCTTCCATCAGTGACGTTTCTTCACTCCCTCCTTCTGCTGTCGCTTCATCTTCCAGAGCGTAACTCGCCAGCTGGATCTTCTCCGCGTGATTGTACTGTGAGCCCGAACCAGACTCGGTGCTGTTCACCTCCGCTTCTGCGTCTCTGAAGAAAGAGATCGCTACCATGCCATCCCCTCCTCTGCCTAATCTGTCCATCCTCCTCTCACACACTCTGTCTCCATCCGGAGAACTGATGGCTTCCGATCTGTCTTTATCGTTCACTCTCTCTCCGTCTGCAGCAGCGCTGGTCTCGGGAGGCTGGAGGGTCAGAGCCTGAGCGCCGTACGACTGGGTCCCTGTGGAGGAGAGGAACCTGGGGGAGGAAGGAAGGAAGGACACGTTAAACACAAAGCTTTTATCGTCTTCCGTCTGATGGTGTTCTGAGGCTGGGGACGGAAGAGACACGCTTGATGTCGTCCGGTCGGCAGAGCCCAACATAGGACATGGAGACAAATCCTCGCGTCCTTTACTGCTCTCGTCTTCGGTACTGTGGTTCCCATCTGATTCACTGAGAGAAAAACAGAGAGGACATACGTTACACTCATCCTCACGTCACCAGACCTCAGCAACAGAGCGCAGACGTGTACAGAGCACGCAGCTGGGCGGCCTAAACCCAGTTACGTCAATATTTACACTGAGGGGAAAGTTCCTTGTGTTCAGAGTCAGGTTACGCACCAGCTCAACATCCTGATAATAAAATCATCTAAGTGAAGGTCACGCCTCCTCCAAGATATTCATTGTAACTTAGCATCTGAGGTGGACTTTTTTTTTATACCGACTAGACTCTTTGTTTCAAGCTTTTATTTTCAATAATTAATTTCTCCAGATAAAAGTAAAGCTGTAAAAATTTGATGTGAAAGACGCACCCCTGTTGTACTTTACTTCTTTAGTTTATCGCTTGTTAAGTCGCTTGTTATTCTTACCAGGGTTGCAAAGTTTGCACTTAGCTGACAGTTGAACACATTTACAGCCAATCATCAATCAATCATCAGTAATTAATGATAATAAAAGGCACGTGTTCCCGCTACTACACGATCTCAGCTAATGAGCTACAGGGAAACACGGTGCAAAACAAACATTATCAGTTTGTACATTCTTCACCGCAATTAATCTATTAATAATTAATCATTTATGTCCATAATACATTAAATAAGTTCAAAATTAAAATATCCCACAATCCCTTTGGCGTCCCGCATTAATTTCTAATTTAAAAAAACATCAAATCTGAGACAAGAAAACGATCCAAGTGTCACTAAATAACCTCTGACGTTGGATTTTTGATTCTCACACAAAAGTACCTTCTAGTGGTGTGTGATATCAGCACCGTGTGTGTTATTGTGTGCATTTGTTTGTGTATGTTTGCACTGGTGTGTGTGGGTGCGTGAGTCAGAAGGAGACTGAGCGTGAGGTCACCTCCGCCAGGTGCACATCAGCTTTGTTCACAAAAGAGAAAAGCATGTAAAGGAGAAGCTAAAAAACGCTGGGTGTGTGTGTGTGTGTGTGTGTGTGTGTGTGTGTGTGTGTGTTGCGGTGGTCTAATGCTGAAGAGGAGGTTTTTTTTGTTTCCTTAGGCTAAAGGGCAAGGTAAATAGCACAGAGTAATTTATCTAACACACACACACACACACACACACACACAGGGGGACTAAAGCTGAGTGAAAATAAAATGAATTAAAAGCTTTATGCTGGTGAGTGACAGGATTATATAAACGCGGTTTAATTTCTCGTGTTGAGTGAACGCCACACTGCTTCCGTTTGCATACACACCTGACATGCAGACACTACACAGGCCCATTTACACACACACACACACACACACACACACACACACACACACACACACACATTAACGCGTGTTAGAGCATTTGTCACAACATAGAAATCCAAAGAATATAAAAAGTAGACTTGGTGCTATTAACACTAGTATTAGTTCTAGTAATAGTAGACATGTTAGTATTGATGGTGTTACTATTATAAGTGTGTTT
>NC_071107.1:37505000-37507500 GCF_024256425.1 Clarias gariepinus
GCGGGGGCGCAGGTGTTTCCAGTGGAGAGCCCTGATTGGTGAGGGGTCCTGTAGAGGCGGAGCTACCGCACACCTGGACCTATCACAGAGAGAGAGAGGAAAAACCCCGCCTTCTGCTAGCTCACCTGCACAGGTGACCGTTGGTGTGTCTCTAAATCATCCGCTGCTCTGAACGACACCGGAGCGGCATCTGACCCCCAGCTCGGGGTCTTTGGGGTCCTCAAAGCTCTGAAACCGAAACTGAAGGAAAGTACATTCTTACTGCAAGTGAAAGCTAAAGATTACTCCTAAGCAACTTTTCCCATAAAGGACACCAGCAACAAATCAGTCTTTTGGACAGAGTTTATCTACTTTCTGTATAGGAGCTTCACCAGGACGACATGATTGAGGTGCACACGACCAATTACACCCCTGATGCTTAGGGACCACATCCTGTGTTTTCAGTCACTGTAATTTGACTGTTTGACTTTTTTTTTCATTGTAAATCATCATCTTATTTAAGGAGTTTCATCATGACCTTACACATTTACACGCCCCTAAACACAATTGGCATACCCTCCCTAAAGGTTATTCATAAATATGCTTTAGCTAGTTTTTATGGGTTTATTCGGACTGGCAACAACCCATGGCATGGATACACACCACACCATGCACATCACCATGGAGGAATAATACACACATAGTGTGTGTCTGCGTTGGATTGTGATCAGCCTAACAGCCTTTACAGTGTTAAATTATCTTCAAGTTTTTGCAAATAACATTATTCATCATGGCCTATACCACTTTATCCTGTATACAGGGTCACGGGGGCCTGGAGCCTATCCCAGGAGGCTTAGTGCACGAGGGGAGAGGAGGGTGGGGGGCACATTGGACAGGGTGCCAATCCATCACAGAGCACAAACACACACACACACACACACACTCACACAAATACTCACACATTTGGAAACACCAATTAGCCTAATCTGCATGTCTTTGGACTGTGAGAGGAAACCAGAGTACCCAGAGGAAACCCACCAAGTACAGGGAGAACATCCAAACTACACGCACACAGACTCTGAGGTGGGAATCAAACCCGGACCCTGGAGGTGCAAGGCAACATTGCTACTCCAGCGTGCCGACACGATATAACAATAAATAACTACATGTATATTTTTATGTTAGATATTTAACACAACATCACTGCTGGACTAAAGGCTTATTCTTTCACAGTTTCTACACTGGAGCTTTAGGAACAGTTAAGAGCTTTAGTTTGTTGTGACTCTACCAATATGGCGACAGGCTCCGCCCCTGGCTCCAAACACATAAAGGCAGAAATGACCCGATGTTGGTTCATGCTATAATACCTCCATACACACCACTATTTCTAGCTGCTGCTTGTTTTTATGCAAACACTGTGTGATGACAGAAACAATATGCAAATTAACATGTGATGTCATTAACAACATTTGCTAACATTAAGCTAGACAGAAACTGAAAGGTTTGGTAAGAGATGAAGTCTCGTGTTTCTGAGTAACTTTAGGTAACATTAGAACATGGACCATACCGACTCGTCTCAGGGTTAAGGGCGGAGCCGTTATGGTCGCCGCCCCTACACCAGTCCAGCTGAAGGAGGAGAAGAGCAGACTGGTTTAACCAGTGACCGCTTCAGCAGGAGTTTACTCCAAGCTTAAATGTGAACTATTAAAATGGAGTGCAGACACAGTATGTCCAGGTGTCCTGAGGTTAAGTTTAAAAACTAAATAACGTTTTAATAAACTGTTAGAAACAAAGCAAGAGCCTGTATTTAGAGTGAGAGAGAAACTAAACTCGCACTTGTTCATGTTTAAGGTTTCCAGATGTTCACCAGGTGCCAGCTTTGAATGTTTCCAGGTGCAAATGAGCACACTTTCACTTTCACAATTCAAGATCAGACTAAACCTGGGCCCTTTTCCATGTCTGGGATTTGATTAAAGCTTTACATCAGACTTCTCACCTCCTCACCTGTCTGACACCTGAGCCTAAATGCTTGTAACTCTGTACTGCAGCACTGTAACTGTATTGTGGTGTTTTGTTGCTGTTTTGACCATAACACACAATGTTTGTGTTTTTTTTCTGTTGTGTGACTCCAGTGACCGTGACCAGGCAGGAAACAGAAGAGAACAAATTGTCCTTCTGAAGTCCACAGTGCGTGGCGAGGTGTGTGAGCTGCAGTGGGACAGAATGAGCTGAGGTTCTCCAGAACATCCAGACCACAGCCCGGGCCAGTGCTGTGCTCCTGGGCATCACTTATCCCTTATATATAATCAAATTAGAAATTACATTTTTTTTATTATGGTATAACTTAGTTGAGGAAAAATATGTAACACTGATATAATAGTTATGTTAGTTCCACTAAAAAATTCTCTCTCTCTCTCATTCATTTTTCATGGCGCTTATCATGTACAAGTTCACGGGAGGTCTGGAGCCTATCACAGGGAACTGGGCAGAAAGCAGGGTACACTCTGGACAGGGTGCCAAT
>NC_071107.1:37520000-37545000 GCF_024256425.1 Clarias gariepinus
CTCATGTCTGTGTTTCCTTCTGGCTCCTCCTCTTTTAGTTATGATGTCATAGTTAGTCCTGCCGGAGTCCCTGCTTGCATTCACATTATACACTGTGTGACTGTTCTAGTTCTCTCTCTACACACGTCACTCCTGAGCTGCCAGTGATCCCGACCCCTTCTGCTTCTGGTTGAGATCTCGTCCCTGGATGTCCATGGTTTGGTGACCTTTAGGCAGGTTTTTCTGTGACGGCGTGTGTCTGCAGGTGGAAGACATGAAGTGTGGACTTTATCTTAACTTTCTTATCATACTGAACATCCAGCCTCACACACACACACACACACACACACACAGACAGACAGACAGACAGCGGCACTGACGGTACCTGATATCACCCAGGTGAGGACGGGTTCCCTCTGGTTCCTCTCGAGCTTTGGTCCTCCCGTCACCTCAGGGAGGTTTTCCTGGCCCCCCACGCCCTCGACTTGCTCGTCAGGGACAAACCCAGAGTTATTATTATAACGAGTTCACATTTACTTACGTGTTTCTAATATATTTTAAATTCTGTACAGCTAATGTGTAACAATGACTAAAACTACACACACACACACACACACACTTACACATCGGTGTTATTGGGGCCACGGATGGTTCCACTGGGATACCTGTGAAACATAGAGGATTTAGTACAGCACAAGATCTCCGTGTGTGTGTGTGTGTGTGTGTGTGTGTGTGTGTGTATACCTGTTCTCAGACTCGGTGTGTGTGTTGTACCCTCGTTGGCCGTTGTGCAGCATTCCCCCGAGACACTGCGCTCCTCTGAGTGTGTTGTTCTGCGCGCTGCGTGTGTGTGTCCCTCCCGGTCTCTGCCTCCTGTCCATGCGTTTACAGTGTGTGTCCTCGCAGTTCCCGCTGATGAAGCCCTCGTGTCCCCGCAGGGTGGGGTTTCGGACTTGTGGACCGGGACACAGCATGACGGGAAACGCCACGTCCGCCATTTCCTGTAAACAGATCGGCATCCAGTGTATAGAAAAACTTTACGTCATGATCTTTAGACATCTGTGTGTGTGTGTGTGTGTGTGTACCTGTACCTCATTATACAGTAACTCCGCCCGTGCTCGTTCCTCCAGTGTTACCGTGATTCCATCGAGGACTTGCAGCTGAGGGAGACGCAGTACCACAGACTGCCTGTGGAGGGAGCGCTGTGCCAGCTACACACACACACACACACACACACACAGCTCGAGAGAGAATTTTACTCCTGTATATCATGCTTTGTATCCTGTGTGTGTGTGTGTGTGTGTGTGTGTGTGTGTTCCTTACCGGATTGCCCACCACAGACAGTTCTATAAGTGATGGAAGATCCTCCAGTTTATCCAATTCAGCAACATCCTACAAAACACACACACACACACACACTCTGTGGAATAAACAGCTGGTAAACTTGGCCTTTTATGCGCTGCAGATGTGTGTGTGTGTGTGTGTGTGTGTTACCTGCAGCTTGTTGTTGTTGATGTACAGGCGCTGCAGGTGTGTGAGCTGCAGGTGTGTGAGGTTGCGCAGGCGGTTGTTGTTCAGGCTCAGCTCGATCAGGTGTGTGTGTGAGCGGAACCAGTACTCATTGAGCATCCTGACTCGGTTCTGATCCAACACCAGCTCACGCAGGAGACTCAGACCATCCAAACCCTCCACCTGCACGATCTCATTACCTAACACACACACACACACACGTAATAATTAAATTGATAAACTGAACGATTGTGCCATTTTATAACCAAGACTTTAGAGCAGCAGTGTGTAACTTTTTCAGAACCTCTGGGCTGTTACATCACGAAGAACTTGCTCTGTGTTACATCCCTGTTTGTGTTAAATCCCTGTTTGTGTTACATCCCTGTTTGTGTTACATCCCTGTTTGTGTTAAATCCCTGTTTGTGTTAAATCCCTGTTTGTGTTACATCCCTGTTTGTGTTACATCCCTGTTTGTGTTACATCCCTGTTTGTGTTACATCCCTGTTTGTGTTACATCCCTGTTTGTGTTACATCCCTGTTTGTGTTAAATCCCTGTTTGTGTTACATCCCTGTTTGTGTTAAATCCCTGTTTGTGTTACATCCCTGTTTGTGTTACATCCCTCTACCTACTGATTCTTATTTCCAGACCAGTGAAATGTCAAAGCCGACCATGAAACACAAGTTTAATGTGGAAGTACAGAGCGCAGCTTTAATACGGTGACCTTATTGAAGTCAGGTTTGGTTTCAGGTCATCAGTGTGAGATGTCTGGAGTCTGAGATATGATTTGAAATCTTAACAGTAATAATAAATAAAAATAATTAAAAGTAAAAGCTGTGTTGCATGGGGTGGCGTGGCGTGGCGTGGCGTGGGTTTAGGTGGGGTGGGGTGGCGTTACCCTGCAGGAACAGAGCTCTCAGGCCGGTCAGGCGGCTCAGCTGCATGTCACTCAGGTTGGAGATGCTGTTATAGCTGAGATGAAGAACCTCCAAACTGCACATGAGAGGCTTAAGACTTTGCACATTTACATTCTCTCTACTGACACAAGAGTGAGAGAGAGAAAATAACCCACACATAGACACAAACACTTTAGTAAACAAACAAAGCAAGAGTAAACTGAAAAAAATGATCATTTATACAGATATATAAAATGTTGAATTAAATGTTATTGATATATTAAAAGATTAAATAACTGTAAATATAAAACAGTTACATTAACTGTATAAGATTTAATATAGGACAAAGAAATCATGCTGCCATCTAGTGGACAAGAAAGAAAATTATGGACAAGAAAGAAAATTATTTTAAAGACGAATACAGTGCAGGTAGTCCCCGAGTTACGAACATCCGAGTTACGAATTTCCCCAGATACGAACGCACAGCAGTTCTACGAACATTTGTACATTTGTACACAAATTGCAGAAGTGCTCACATGTATTGTTCAAAAATAAACAGACACTGCAGTGCACCAGATACCAATATTTACAATTATATTCAATATTTTTAGTATGTACGTGAAGGTATAAAATGTCTAAAGTCCAGTATATATATATATATTGTGTGTGTGTGTGTGTGCGGGAGAAATGAGCTGGTTTCAGTGAATCAGTCCGGGAGCATGATAATAGAAAATGTCTGTCTGTGTAAATCTGTCCTGATGGTAAATTATATATATATATATATATATATATATATATATATATATAATTAAATAAATTAAAATCCTTAACAAAACATTCCAATACAGTGGAGAACAGCTCTGAGACAAAATGGCTTCTGGGATTACCCTTGGGATTTAAAGTCGCAGAGACAACACTGTGTGATGTCTCATTGTGTGAGATTCATTTCCTTCATTTCCTTACGGTTACAGGTTATTGGCCACATGATGGCAATGTGGGGAAAGGGGACAGATTTAGTCGCGTGAATTGTTTACCTTGTATATTCGTGTCAAAGACATATAAGACTCATTCTGTCGGACTTAAGAACAAATCCGACTTACAAACGTGCTCCCAGACCAGAACATGTTTGCAAGTAGGGGACTACCTGTATATACTGTATATAGAATGTGTGTGTGTGTGTTTACATGCTGTTCTTGCTGCTCTGTTGTCCGTAGCCGCTGGAGTGAACTTTCTGATAGAGCTGCTGTCTGCTGCTCAGGTGTGTGTTTGCTTTCTGACGCGGCAGGATCGACTCGATGTGGTTGTGGTTCAGATACAACACCTGAAAACAGGACACACACACACACACACACACACACACACACACACACACACACACACATACAGCTTTCTAAGCTTCAACCCATTTTATCTTTGCATTCTGGATTTTTCCAGATTCTGGATTCTGATTGGTCAGAGGGTGTTGATTAATTCTCTGTAACAGGAGCCCTGATTCTTTATCGTTTCTATAGCAACGGATCATTCACTGTGACTTTGTAGACAAATTTCTGAGATTTCTGAGATGTTCGCATGACACCAGTGGAGGAAGTCTCCAGTGTCAGCGCTGTAAAACACACACCTTGACGCTGGGGAGGTAGACGAGGCCGCTGAAGGAGGTGAGATTGTTCCGCTCCAGATTCACGATGCGTAATTTCGCAAAGAGCTCAGCGGGAGCTAAATCCACCGTCCTGGATCAGAGAGGCGAAGACTGAGTGTCACATGACCACCACACGAGGATGTCTCATGCAGTGTGTGTGTGTGTGTACCTGATGGAGCAGCCTGAGAGCTCCAGCTCCTCCATCTCTTTGTAGTTCACCTGACCGAGCTTCTCAGCCAGCATGTCCACCGTCAGCCGACCGCCAAACACGTCCTTCGCATTCTCACACTCGGACACCTCCTGCACACACACATACACACACGTTGTACCAGTCTGATTAATACCATACACAATAATAAAGATGCTAAATATGTCATTTATATATCAAATGATTACATAAAACTGAATAAAATTGTTCTATGAACTGCTAAGTGTTCTTATATGAGAAAAATAATTCTGCTGCCATCTAGTGGACAAAAAAGGTAATGATAAAAAAAAAATCACTGATGTACAGTATACAGTATATACAGTGTGTGTGTGTGTGTGTGTGTGTGTGTGTGTGTGTGTGTCTTACCACAGCAGTCCCATCCAGTGCTTTAAGAGCCGGCAGGTGAAAGATGACATAAGCGCGATAATTATCCAGCGTCCTCGTTAACGGGTTTCCATACAAATCCAGGATGACCAGGTTACTGAGAGTCTACAGGATACATGATGTCATCATCATCATCATCATCATTACAATAATCAGCATGCTCAACACCGATATCATCCTCAACAAATAAGTGTGTGTGTGTGTATGTGTGTATATCTATCTATCTATCTCCAACCTTCAGGTAATAGATGTCACGCGAGGTGCTGATGTTGTTGTTCGCCACATAAAGTTCAAACAGGAAGCGTGCCCTTTGAACCCCCTGCAGGGAGGAAATGCGGTTCTCCTCCGCAGACAGGAAGTGCAGGTTGGTCAGGCATTCCAGTACGGAGCCGTCCAGACACTGCAGCTGATTACTGTTAATGCTGAGTCGCGTCAGGCACTGGAGCTTACACACACCTGCACACACACACACACACACACACGTAATGTTAGCTTAAGGAAAGATAAAAACAGCAGGAAAGAGTGATGATGAGAAATAGAGGCAGGGGAGAGAGACAAAGCATGGAGACAAGGATGTGCGTGTGTGTGTGTGTGTGTGTGTGTGTACCCTCCAGTGTAGAGATGCTGTTGTGGTCCAGTGACAGCTCCTCCAGCAGGGGGCAGTGCTGCAGCCCCTTGATGTGTGTGAGCTGGTTGTTATTAAACGAGGCCCAGCGCAGATTCACCAGCTGCTCCAGATTACTGATGTGGGTCAGACCCTGACCGTCCAGATTCACCGCTGTGATCTACACACACACACACACACACACACACACACACAATTATCACTATTTGCACTGTTTACATACTGAACTGAAATATAATGTGTGTGTGTGTGTGTGTGTGTGTGTGTGTGTTGCTAGGTGTGTGTTTGAATACCTTGGCACTCCACCCGGGTTCGAGGTCAGTGGTGTGTTGCCATGGCGATGGTTTGAGGTGTGTGAGGAGCTGGGAAGTGGTGTGGAGACTCAGGCAGCGTGGAGGTTCAGCATCAGTGCGAGAGTGAGAGATCAGTAACGTCTACACACACACACACACACACACACACACACACACACACACAGAAATCATTAGATTCTAGTCATTGGACTAGAATTTCATGCACACACACACACACACACACACACACACACTCACCAGGTTGATCTTGGGGGTGAAGGTCAGGTGTGCAGCGGCGGCCACCTCCTCCTCCGTCACTAAAACTCCATCCAAGTGTGTGAGAGTCTTCAACCGGCCCAACACCACCGGCCGCACCGCCTCTCCCTGACACACACACACACACACACACGGAATTATATACAACAATACCAGTGTCATAAATAGTATCACGTCCACACTGACATTAGAAACACACACACACACACACACACACACACACACACACACACACACGTCCTGTTCACCTGATTACAGGGGTTGTGTCTGGTATCGAGACACTGCAGGGACGGTGTGTGTTTGTGCAGGACACTCGTCTCCTCTCGGACCCGGCTCAACTGGTTCCAGCGCAGGTCCAGCTCTCTGAGGCGCGGGAGGCGCCGGACACCTTCCAGAGTCGCAATCTGGTTAAAACTGGCGTCCACACATTCCAGATTGGGCTTATCAGAAACACACACACACACACACAAACACACACATTTGTCCAAACAAAAAGGATGCGGTTCATTATGGCGGTTCAATATTTATGTCTCTGTACTTTACTGGAGAGTTTTATTAGTGGAGACGTTTCACTTGTACTCCACTACATCCTCCAACAAACACACACACTTTGTACTTCACTAGATTTCTACATAGTGTTAAGTTACAGAACCACAGTGGTGTGTGAGATCTGAAGCGGTAACTAATCTACACAATAGTGTAACTGCACTTCATCATCATGTATCAGGTGTTTTAGATCAGGAATGGAGACAAACAGTCAGGATAAAGAGAGTGAGAGAGAGAGAGAGAGAGAGAGAGAGACTTTTACTATGACTTTAAGACTACTGTCAGCTAATATAAGCTCTGTATATCTGATACTTAACTAAATCTAAGTACTTTTGTACAGCTAATTAAGTAGAACTGTAAATGTATGACTTCTAGTTTTGATTAAGTAATATTTTATCTAGGAATTTCCTTTGGGAGCAAACAAGTATCTATCTAATCTGATCTGATCTAATCTATTGTAATGTAATCTAATCTAATCTAATCCAAGTTCACCATCCACTTCCTGAATTTCTGACTTTTAGTGGCTTAAACTAATGAGTGACGTCACTTGTTTTGTGCACAGGGAGAAGTCTAATAGTATGCGGTCCTAATACTTTTGGCCCTCACTGTACAGTCCTGCTCAGGTCTCCTGCGTTTCCAGGTGAAGGCCTCACCAGGTGTGAAAGGTCTTCCAGGTGTGTGAAAGCGTTAAAACTGATGTTCAGCTGCCGCAGCGCCGTGAGGCGAGAGATCTCCTTCAGCCTGCTCAGACTGTTCCCGTGAAGATTCAGCACCTTACACACACATCACAAACACACGTCAGTGTCGATCCACATGTGTGTGAGACGTGAGTGTGTGGGACGTGAGTGTGTGGGACGTGAGTGTGTGAACCGTGAGTGTGTGAACCGTGAGTGTGTGAACCGTGAGTGTGTGTGACGTGAGTGTGTGAGACGCGAGTGTGTGTGTGGTACGTGAGTGTGTGAGACGCGAGTGTGTGAATTGTGAGTGTCACAGTGTTTCGCTCCTCACGGTGATCTGGCTGAGGACGTTTGCTCGAGCTGCTGTCAGGAGACTTCTCTCGTCCAGATTCAGCAGTTTGGGTCGTGGCTTTAGGACGGGCTCAAGTGCCAGAACCTTCTCGTCCAGGGCCCGCTCATCACTAGAAGCCGGTGTGACATCATCAGGGGCTTTGGGAGGGCCTGGGGGACAGGGGCAGGAGGACTGGGGTTTCTCCTAAACACAAGGTTAATCCTCGTTAATGGGGGCTTATTAAACATATAAACACTCTACAGTCGAGGCCAAAAGTTTTGAGAATGACACAAATATTAGTTTTCACAAAGTTTGCTGCTAAACTGCTTTTAGATCTTTGTTTCAGTTGTTTCTGTGATGTACTGAAATATAATTACAAGCACTTCATACGTTTCAAAGGCTTTTATCGACAATTACATGACATTTATGTAAAGAGTCAGTATTTGCAGTGTTGGCCCTTCTTCTTCAGGACCTCTGCAATTCTACTGGGCTCTCAATCAACTTCTGGGCCAAATCCTGACTGATAGCAACCCATTCTTTCATAATCACTTCTTGGAGTTTGTCAGAATTAGTGGGTTTTTGTTTGTCCACCCGCCTCTTGAGGATTGACCACAAGTTCTCAATGGGATTAAGATCTGGGGAGTTTCCAGGCCATGGACCCAAAATTTCATGACTTTGCCCCAGTCCTCAGCAGTCCATTCACCATACCTTCTGCAGAAGATCAATCTGCCCCTGATGTTTTTTTGGTAAGAAGTGGCTTCTTTGCTGCCCTTCTTGACACCAGGCCATCTTCCAAAAGTCTTCGCCTCCCTGTGTGTGCAGATGCGCTCACACCTGCCTGCTGCCATTCCTGAGCGAGCTCTGCACTGGTGGCACTCCGATCCCGCAGCTGAATCCTCTTTAGGAGACGATCCTGGCGCTTTCTGGACTTTCTTGGACGCCCTGAAGCCTTCTTAACAAGAATTGAACCTTTTTCCTTGAAGTTCTTGATGATCCTATAAATTGTTGATTTAGGTGCAATCTCAGTAGCCACAATATCCTTGCCTGTGAAGCCATTTTTATGCAACACAACTACACGTGTCTGCACGTGTTTCTTTGCAGGTCACCATAGTTACCAATGGAAGAACAATGATTTCAAGCATCACCCTCCTTTTAACATGTCAAGTCTGCCATTCTAACCCAATCAGCCTGACATAATGATCTCCAGCTTTGTGCTCGTCAACATTCTCACCTGAGTTAACAAGACGATTACTGAAATGATCTCAGCAGGTCCTTTAATGACAGGTCCAAGGAAATGCAGTGGAAAGGTTTTTTGGGATTAAGTTAATTTTCATGGCAAAGAAGGACTATGCAATTCATCTGATCACTCGTCATAACATTCTGGAGTAGATGCAAATTGCTATTACAAAAACTTAAGCAGCAACTTTTCCAATTTCCAATATTTATGTAATTCACTCAGGGCGCTTCCACATTAGGCACGATTGATCTGTACCGTGCTCAGGATCGACTGCCCCTAATGTGAAAACGCCCTGAGTCGTCAAGTCCAGGAGCTGTTTCACTTCTCTGAGATGTTCACTGAGGCCCTTCAGGCTTTAGTCCCTTTAAATAATGTTGAGAAGAAGAGTTAATTTATTGGAAGTGCACTTCACCTGTGTGATGTAGTCAAAGTCGATGTGATACTCGGGCAGAACGAGCTCGTGGTCGAAAACGTACCAGAGAGTTTGTCTCTGACTGCAGTCACAACATCGCTGCAGCTCAGGGGAAGACCGTTCTCCTGAAACACACACACACACACTTTAACACATGACAAAACATTTTTTATATAATATTTATTATAATATAAATTTAATATTTCATTTAAACACACACACACCTGTTTTACCCTGCTTGGTGTTACCATGCTGCTTACCACTGGCTCTGCGGTACACTGAGTTAGCTTTGGGATAAAACTCAGCGTCCAGCGGCACTCCGTCTCTCAGAGGAACACTGTGACCCGGGAACGCTTTAGAGATGATCAGCTGACCTGATACACACACACACACACACAGCAATTAGAAATGTTCCACACTATGCCCACAGCACCGCGTCTCAACGGAATAGATCTTCACTCGTCTCTAATAAACACTGCAGTGTCGTCGTCTGTTCAGGGATTCTACTCCAGACGCAGGTCTAGACAGATTTGTGTACATGCAACACATTTAATGTTAACTATAAACAAATGCACTAGATACACATGAGTTAATTAACATTTAATAAATAATTAGGAACCACAGCAGAATTGGTCCTGAAGACGAGCCCTCTCATCTGTCTTCAAGCGGGTTCCTCTGAAAGAGTCCAGCAGAAACCCTAAACCGTGTGGTCCAGAGCCACTGCAGGAACCGTCATAACTGACAGATGGAGGTTTGAATGAATGTACAGCTCGAGGCTGTTCATTAACTACGTCTGCACTGAGAACATACACGCTCAGGCTGTTTTCTTTTTTCTTAACAGTTACAGACGTCTGTGACTTTGATAAGTTAGAGAAGCTCTGCTGTGGATAATAAAAGCCCGCGGTAATGATGGGGAACACCGAGAAGCCCAGTGTGAGAATCAGGGCGCTGCAGAGGGAGAGGCGCTGCTCTGTAAGAACCCACTCAGATTATAAAACACAGACACCAGAACCACAGCTCTAGATGATCAGGATCGGACCCAGACCGTGTGTGGAGTGCAGGGGGTTCTCTTTCATTTCGGTTCCACATCTCGCGGCTTTTCTCTGAGCAAATCTTATACGCGGCTCGTCACACATGCTCACGCTGTTGGACAGAGGCACAGCACACTCTCTACCTGTAGCCTGAAAACACACACACACACACACACACACAGCTTGCTAATTTGTACACAGTATTGCTTTTTAGATTATACCCAGATAATAAAAAATAATAGTAATAATAATAATAATAATCCGCCGTGCTGGAGATTATTCTATAACTGTCTAGAATAGAGAACTCCGTCTGCTCCGACTCTTTCTTATTACACATCACCTTTATAAGGATTCCTCTAGGTCTCACTAAAGTGTTTATTCCAGACTGTTTAAGAGATTATTCTAAAGATGGAGATTATTGGAGACGTTATTTTAGACACACTGCTTTTATATAACATCGATTCAAAAGAGGAGATTTAGGATTATTCTATGGAGATGGTTCTCAATGTTCCTTTGATGATTCCACCTGAGAGATTGTTTCAGATTATTTGAGAGATTATGGAGATTATAGATTATTCTATGGAGAGATGATTCTACAGGTTACTGAGAGATTATTTAAGGTCATCCTGGAGGTTGTTCTGGAGAGACTAGAACATTCTAGTTATTCGGATTATTTTCTAACATGTAGAGCACAGATGAGATCAAAGTCACATTATCAAGTTCATGACGATTGTTCCTGATTTCCGCGCGGTACCTTGTAGCCGTCAGCTGATTTAAACCCGTTTTCCAGAATGTTCAGGATTTCGTTGCTTTGCTCGGTTTCCTCGGGATCGAACACATAAAACAGATACTCCAGGGAGCGTTTGTAGTTCCTGATACACACACACACACACACACAGATACAGATATCCAAACATGTAAATTTCAGGGAAAATAAAACACATCACAGACACACACACACACACACACACACACTCATACGAGACCTTTTTCCTACACATGTGCCTCAAAGAGAGAGAGAGAGAGAGAGAGAGAGAGAGAGAGAGAGAGGGAGAGGTCAGAGGTCAGAGGTTTTGCTTCCTTAATTCTGAAGCTAATACCAGGAGCTCAGTCTCACCGCAAATCATTTGTGTAAACACACAGCAGTGTTTTTATCTGCGTCAGTGTGTGTCTCTGCGCCTTTAAAGATGACGTGTCGTATGTGTGTAAACAGCAGACAGTGAACAGAATGAAGTGTGTATCATCCGCATGGCTCACTGAGCTCGTGCTGCGTGGGTGTATCGCCCCCCCCCCCGAGGTTCTGAACCATCACATTATTCATGGACTCACTGTGAGTGAAGCGTGGTCCCGTTGGCCGCCAGCAGGCTGTGCAGTTTGTCCTCGAAGCGCAGGCGAAGGGCGCGGTTATACACGCGCACGATCCGGTTGATCCTGATGCCGGTGATGTTGTAGGGTTTGTAGTCCCAAGCGCAGAACCGGGAGAGCAGCAGGTCGTAACACGGTTTAAACCTGACACACACACACACATGCAGACATCTGAAACACTCCATGAGATAGGGCCTGATGTTTTGGGACACGCGTCAGGTGATCAGGTGTGTATGTGTGTGTGTGTGTGCTTTTTATGCTGCTAAATACATTTTGACATTGTACATCGATTCATATATCTGTAAATCAATAAAATGTCACCCTAAAACAATAACATCACATTATAATCACCAAATCATAGAACTACAAAATATATACGAGACATTTGTACGTACACAATTATAATCTATCAAACCAGCATTTAAAACCCCAATGTGCCCTCACAGAGACAGGAGGAGGTCAGGACAGAGGAGCGTCTCATTATAGGTGTTCATGTTGTCTGATTGTTGATGAACCGATTCTTCAGATTAACTTTGAACGTGTTAATCCAAGTCCAGTTCTCAGATACTCACTGGGACGTGCTGCTTTGGAACGCTAGTTCTCATGTTTACACGTTGTCCAAGTGGAGGAGAAGACCATAAGCCCAGGATCATTTTAAACATTAAACATGGGAAACCATCAGTTATCCCAACTTAAAGTTTGTATGTTTGTGATGTCCTACAGTGGACTTCATACAGACTAATATTATGCTTTGTATATGTAGACTTTGGCCTCCTGTACAGATAATCCCGGCTTTATAAAAGAGAAATTAAAAAGATTAAATTTGACTCGGTTCTAAACCCTCTGTACCTGTGGTTTAAATGATAATGTGAAGTCCACCCGAAGTCCTGGATATTTAAATTCCGACAGGACTTGTAACTTCTCTCCTGCCACAGAGACACCAGGCTCCACCCTGGGACGGTTCGATTTTGTAAAAAACATTGCTACAGTTTTGTATACAATCGTTTATTATTTGTTTGCGTCTCATTCTGAAAAGACTGTAACTGATGCACCGATACGTAAAGCTCGTCCAACTTCTCAATCCTGACCTCCTACTCATACACTCCCTCAATCTCCCTCAGTGTGTGAGTGTGTGTGTGTGTGTGTGTGTGTGTGTGTGTGTGTACCAGGTATGGCTGGTGTTTCCTTCCTCGAAGCGGATGTTTCCCACCGTCTCGAGCTCCATCACCAGGAAGTGAATCAACATGTCCTTCCTGTCTGTCTCCATGGCAACGCCCTGCTGGAAACACACCTCCAACCTGAGAAACACACACACACACCTGAGACTTCACTTACAACTGATACAGACACATTGCATGTATACAATCACACACACACACACACACACACACTTGCTCACACACTCACTCCTCTAGTCTCTGTTCCCAGATCTTAATCCGTTTTCTGATCGCCTCCAGTTTTGTCTTGATGCTCTTCTCATATTCAGAAAGGTCAGAGGTCATGCATTCACTTGACCCCTCTGATGTCACTTCCTCTTGCAAACCTGCCAACTTCCTGCCCGCAGCCTCGGACTCACACTCCAACTGGAGAACGATCGAACTGGTTAGAAGTGTACGGGTTGTAGCGACATATATATGTGTGTGTGTGTGTGTGTGTGTGTGTGTGTGTGTGCTCACTTGTTTGAGTGTGTAGCTGAGTGTGTGTATTCTCTCTGCAGGCAGCTGCTGCAACTTCTTCATCTGTAGCAGGAGTGTGTGTTTCGTCTGATCGAGCTTCCTCTGAACGCAGCGCACACGCATGTCATAGTACATCCTCTTCTTCATCACTGTGGACTACACACACACACACACACACACACACATACTTATTTGATACATCATTATTTCAAATCATTAGAAAAAGCCCTAAACATCTTACACACACACACACACACACACACACACACACACCTCTGCAGCCTCCTTGATGTGTTGAGCGGACACGCTGTACGAGTCGAGTGTGTGTAGCGACGGCATGTGGTACAACACGTGTGTGAAGTAATTACACAGCACACACACAGGGTTCGGACCTGAGTGTGGGTCGTTCAGCCCGAGTTCTCTCAGCTCGGTCAGACATGCCAGCTGGGTCAGCTCCTACACACACACACACACACACACACACACACACACACATATCTCCATCAGTGATTTTTTTTCATATGACTCCGTGATGACAAATGTTTGTACACCCCTGTAGACCAGTCAGTACTAAAACACAACCCTAATCTCACACCTTAAAAGAGCTGATCTTGTTCCCGGACAGATTGAGACGCTGGAGATTCTTGTTTTGCTCCAAACTTTTTCCTGGTAAAAAAAAACCACACACACACACACACACACACACGCAACACATTTGTTATTAATGTATTGTTAATGTACTGTAATGCATTAATGTAATGTAGTGTACTGTGAGATAAATATGTCTATAGTACATTTAGTGTGGAGGGAAAAGTAGATTGCAATTAAAAGAAAAAAGTTAATAAGGACAGAAAATGAAGACCATATATGGCAATGAAAAACTTGACATCTGTAATAGGATGATTAATATTATAATTCACACACTCACCTACAGTTGTAATGAGATTATCTGCTAGGTTGAGTTCTGTCAGTTTCTCGAGTGTGCTTAAGCCCTGTTCCACACACACACACACACACACACACACACTCATGTTAACACTTTTCATCTGCACAGTCCTCCTCCACCCTGTTTGTTGCTGATGCGGGGGTGGGGCTGAGGGTGGGGCTGAGGGTGGGGCTGTGGGTGGGGCTGAGGGTGGGGCTGAGGGTGGGGCTGAGGGTGGGGCTGAGGGTTAACACCTGTAGGGTCTCCTCACTCCCCTGCTCCTCACCTTTATCTGTGAGATGAGGTTGTTGTTGAGCCAGACGACGCGCAGGTTTGTCAGAGACTCCAGCTCGCGTATCTCCCTGATCTTATTATCGTAGAGGAAGAGTTTCTGCAGCTGCACACACTTCTGCAGACCCGAGATCTCCTAAAACACAGAAAACAGTGTCCTGGTCAGAAGGTGTTATTAGTTCTCTCTAACAGCAGCTCTGACAGTAGCGTGGGTTTACATTCGGGGAAGAATAACTCACGGTGAGCCGACACTCTGACACCCAGAGCTCGCGCAGCAGCGGGCAGTTGTCCAGGCCCTGGATCGAGCTTACGTTCTGCCCCATGATGGTAAGCGTGACCAGCCGGGGGAACAAGGAGAGCCCCACCATGCGGGGAAACCCTGAGAAGAACACCTCGAGAGCCTCTGCCCGACTCCCGCCCTCGCAGACCTTCTCATACAGCAAGCCGTTACACACACACTGAGGGCAAGATTTATTCTTTATCGTCATGATCATAAGCGATATTCATAAATATAATGTCAAATAAGAACATTTATATAAAACAAATTAAAAAAACTGTCTGTGACCTTACGAGGTGGTATCAAAAAGTTTCAAGACTAGTTCTGTAACACACCACCAGATGGCAGCACAGGGCTGCACACACCTTCATAAGACAGTGTGCCAAAAGCAAGAATCTCCAAACTTTTTGATACACCACCCGTATTCCACTCGAGTACATTTCTTACTATTATTATAAACTCCTTTAGAAGTGATTTATTTATATGCATTTAAATAAATAAAAAATTTCTAAGGTGAAATTTCAAGCAATAAGTCAATTAACAACATTTTACTAATATATAAGGATATTGGTGACAAGATAAAACTAAAATCATTTTAAAAATAGATAAATAATACACATTCTAAAGTGATAATAATAATAATAATAATAATAATAATAATAAACCATAGCTCTTACCAGCTCTTTAATAATTTCTTCATCACTCTGTCCGACTTTCTCACTCCGAGTCATAATGTGCCTCAAACAGAAACACCAAAGGTATTACAAATGTAAACTTTAATTAATTGTAAACTCCAGGCCCACACAGCTAGGCTAACTGGGCTAACTGGGCTACAAGTGGATGTTAAATTCCTTCACACTGGTTACTGAGCAGCTCATCGTCACTCTGTCTAACGGCTCCTCTCTCTAAAGGAACTTTTTCTCCCTCATGAATGAATCACACAGTCGATTAAAAGTCCGAATATTTCGCTTCTTGTTTCCATAAACCGCATTTCTGCTCTCTGCTCGGAGTTTCCTCCCCTGAAGTGTTTACAGGCCCGTTGCTAAGCGTCACTGCGGCTCGGTTGCTAAGGCGCCATGCTGCTCTATTACGAAGCCCTGCGGTACCCGGATGAGAGGACGGCACGTGATTGGCCCGCACGCGCCCCGCTGGATTTAACGCACGTTCACGGACACGGAGAGCAAAAGAAACGACACGTGCATGTCGGATAGCGCGCACACACAGGGGATGGTGTGTGTGTGTGTGTGTGTGTGTGTGTTTGGGAATGTCTGGTTTCCTCCTCTGCACTTTATCTCCTGTAACATGTCCTTGTTGATCCTATTTACAATCAGAGCTCGTGGCTGATTACTGCACCCCCCCCCCCCCCCGCCACCCCCCCCTTAACTCTACACATTCTTCTGTTACTTTACCATTTATTTCTTAAATGCAACAACAAAAATGATACAAAAAAAGGGCAATAGCCTAAAACGTTCCCTTATGCCTCTTCCTTTTTTTATTTTAAACTGAGACAAATGTCAGATATGTGTTGAGCAAAATGTTATTATAAACTGAGGAAGGATTTATTTCATTGTGTCATGTATATGTTATATGTTGTCTTTTGCTGTCTTTTGTATAGTTCTTAGTTTGGTTTGTTAATTGTTAATTAATGGTTTAAAGTTTGTTGTTTAAGCTAATTACGTGTCTTGGCTAGTTGGGTTAATTGATGTTGTGTGTACTGTATGTACTGTGTGTACTGTATGTACTGTATGTACTGTGTGTATTGTATGTACTGTGTGTACTGTATGTACTGTGTGTACTGTATGTACTGTATGTACTGTGTGTATTGTATGTACTGTGTGTACTGTATGTACTGTGTGTATTGTATGTACTGTGTGTACTGTATGTACTGTGTGTACTGTGTGTTCTGTATGTACTGTGTGTACTGTATGTACTGTGTGTACTGTGTGTATTGTATGTACTGTGTACTGTGTGTATTGTATGTACTGTGTGTACTGTGTGTTCTGTATGTACTGTGTGTATTGTATGTACTGTGTGTACTGTGTGTATTGTATGTACTGTGTGTACTGTGTGTACTGTAGCTCCTCAGTTCTGAAGGAACATTGTTTTGTGTCACCACATACTGAACTCGGTTTGAAATGACAATAAAAGCCTCCTTCACTTCTGGGAAACATAATCCCTGCCCCATGTATCAAGTATATACCGAATTAAATGTTACTTTTTAATTTCAGTGTGGCAGCATCAACACCAAATGAAATCACAAAGTGAACTCTGCCTGTGAACTCTAATGTAATTTATGTACAGGGGGAGGAGTTATCAACTTTTATTTGGTAGTTTTTCTTTGTCGTCTCTGCAGTTCTTCGGGTGGCGGCTCAGTGTGTTGAAGTTTTGAGTTACGGTAACCTGGAGGTCAGCGGTTCGAGCCCCAGCCCCTCCAGGTTGCCGCTGTTGGCCCTTGAGTGAGGCCCTTAACCCTGTAATGTCTGATCCTGCGCTCTGACCCCAGGACACTAAGCTGGGGGATGTGAAGGATAAAGAACTGCACTGTGCACTAATGTGTATGTGATGAATTTGGTTCATTGGTGGTCATTTGATCCCAGGATTTCATCTGTGTGTGTGGGTGGTGGTGGTGGTGGGGGGGGGGGTTCAAATTTTGAACCAGGGGGTTCAATGGTGTCAGTCTGTACTGCAAAGAGTTAAGCAACACACACACACACACACACACGAACTTGTACACACACATACACACACGCACACACACACTGACGTCACGCACCGAACCGAACACACGCATCAGCCTCGGTGCGCTCGTCAGTGTGGCGCGCGCGCGGCTTAGAGCCCGAGCACTTCCGGTCAGATTAAACACTAACCTGAGTGTGTGTGTGTGTGTGTGTGTGTGTGTGTGATCGTTACAGATCTTTATTTTAAACACGCTGTTCGGTCTGTCTCACATTTCCGCGCGCGGGTGTGTGTGTGTGTGTGTGTGTGTGTGCTCGAGTCAGTCAGTGTGAACATGTCCGGTACCGGAGACCCGCACGGAGAGGAGCGCGAGCCGTGTTTCGGTCGGGTGCGCGAGGAGGAGGAGGAGGTGATGAAGGCGCCTAAACCGACCTGTCCCGGTGCTGATGCGCATGGAGGAGCCGGCGTTACCATGGAAACTGCATCCCCAGGTAATGGCGGCGGGCTCACATCGCGGCTCTGAGGGCTGAGTTTAGGGCTTTAAAGACTTACGGTCACGTGACTGGGTTATAACAGAAGAGTCGAGAGTTTCAAGTTCTAAACTTCCAACGTGTCACACAACGGGTGTGTGTGTGTGTGTGTGTGTGTGTGTGTGTGATTCATGATGCAGAAAATCAGTATCCTCTTCCTATCACTGGTTCATTTTATAAACAAATATTATAAACACAACTTTAACTATGATGAAAGGTTTTTTATCATTTATTTTCTTTTATATTTCTTTCATAAAATTATAGTAAATATTTCTGGTGTAGTGGTTAGCATTGTCGCCTTCAGGGTCGAGGTTTCCTCCCACAGTCCAAAGACATGCAGATTGGCATTCTCAAATTTCCTATAGTGTGTGTGTGTGTGTGTGTGTGCCCTGTGATGGATTGGCACCCCATCCAGATTGTACCCCACCTCATGCCCTAAGTCTCATGGGATAGGCTCTGGGCCCCACTCGACTCTGTACTCAGGGTAAAGCAGTGCAGACAGTGAGACGATATCTAAAGGCATCCAGCGGAACTGATTTTTGCCGTTTTAAACACTTTACTTAATGACCTTAAAACTCACAGCTCCGTGCCGGCAACACTGGATAGGTTAATGATGATTAAAAAAGCAACGTGCTTATATGGAAGCCTTGCCGGTGTGTGTTAATGAGAAGACTTCAGAATTCAAACTGTGTATTTGGGTTTTCCGATATGTCAGGTAGAACAAAGGCTATCATTACTTTTAAAACATGTAAATCTGTTTCAAAAACAACCAGAAAAACATGTGATCATGTGTATCTGTGCTCATTGTCTGTGTAGCACATGTTTTATTTTATTTTTTTATGCTTAGTCATGTTTGTATAGTTAGTTAAAATTCAGTTCATCATATTATGCATATGTTGTGCAAAAAAAAAGGATACGTCACTCTGTACTGAACAATCCTGAGCCCTATATTTATATTATAGTGAAACCTCAGATTGTGAGTAACGCGGTTTACGAGTGTTCCACAAGACGAGTGAAGACTTTTTCACGTGTGCGCTTCTTGTTTTGATGCTGAGAGTCACGTGATCACAACTGAGCCAACAGTTTTTATTTCTCTTGCGCTGCGTTATTGTGGGTAATTGTCTAGTCTAAGTGCGCGTCTCTAACTGGTATAATCAACATCCGTGCACTGTTTACTATAACACTGTGTCCACGTGTGTGTGTGTTAAACATATTTTATTTTGTGTCTGTATGTGTGTGTACAACGCGCGTGTACTGTTTATTATAACACACGTGTGTGTGTGCGTGTAAAGCAAAAGAAAGTCTCATTAGAGAGGTTAAAGATCCATTTTCTCCCTCTCTCTGCTCAAGCTTTAGTCTGCTCTACAGACCCCTCCTACTTTCGCCTTCACAGACACACACACACTCTCTTTCTCTCTGCTCTACACAGAAACACTGCTCTGTTGCAATTCTTTTCAAAGGTAAAGTGCAGGTTAATTTGTTTCATTTTTACTTTACAGCAGTGATTCTGTTAGTGCGTCACTTAATCAAGTGTCATTAGAGCGATTTTTTGCTTATTTTTCCGATTAAACAGTGTTTCCGTTGTGTGCGTGTGTGTAAAAAGAGTGGAGGAAGGTTAACAGTGTAAGACGAGAAGGGGGAGAGGGGAGGGTACTTTAGATTCACACACACACACACAGCGTCTGCGCGCACAAACGGAAACACTTATCTGTTGGGATTTATTTTTACTTTTTTAAGGTAAGTGCAGGTTAATTTGTTTTATTTTTACTTTATATTTTGTGTTAATTATTTTTATGGGCTGTGGAACGAATAATTTGAGTTTCTATTATTACTTATGGAAAAATTAAATTTGGTTTATGAGTGTTTTGGAATATGAGTCCACTTCCGGAACAAATAATGCTCGTAATCCAAGGTTCCACTGTAATTGAAAAAGAAGAAAGGAAAACAAACATGTCTAAAATGCTCTGAACTTTAAGTGCTACAGATCAGTTAAATCTTATTAGTTAATTAGTGTTAAAGTAAACACCATGAGCTGTGTGTCGGTGTTTATATAAAACAGCTGTAGCGTGTTTAGAGCTTTACGAAGCTCTAACGTTCATTTTGGGTTCCTAGAGTAATTATGACGCCCTGATACAGCAGTTACGTTAAGTGTCTACAGTTAAAGGCACAGACGAGCCAGAAACGAGTCACTTCAGCTCAAACACGACTGATCTGTGCCACGGTGTGGAGCTCGTCTCCGAAGCTCACCTGTTCCTCAGCCTTTAATTTCATCTGGATTCTTTGGATTTGTTTAGAACAGCTGCTGCTGAAATCATAAACTCCGTCCTGTTGCTTTAGGACTCGTACACTGAGCTCGTACTCAACATCGTGACTTTCTGACTTCGGGTTAACACAGACACTTCTATATCCCACGCTACGTGTGTTTCAGCAGCGGTCCTCAGAACAGAGAGCTGCCGGGTCAGTAGCTGTGTGTACAGGGTCCCTGACATTACTTCAGTCTCAGTTGAGAATAAAGCTTAAACAGTTCTTCAATCCAACTGTGATTCCAGCTTAACTGGTTACATGGATGTGTGTGTGTGCGTGTGTGTGTGTGTGTGTGCACGCATGCCAGTAGGGGGTAGAAACAAACTGGCAGAATTCCTTCATGTCTTTATACAAGAGCTGGAGCTCAAGCTTTTCCTCTGCCACACACACACACACACACACACACACACACACACAGTGAGTGAGAGAGAGGATAGGTGTCTATTTATAGCCGGTGGCCCACGCTGTCTCCCAGACTGTGGGAATTAAAGTGCTGCTTGTTACACAACAGTTCACTGACGACAGGGATAAAACCTGCAGAGTGGGCGGAGCCCGGTGAGGAGTGGGCGGGATTTGTTTTTCCATTTCACCTTCAATGTAGTTATATTTTTACATTATGGTCTGCAGAAAACTGCGTTAGATGATTGTGATGATCTTGTAATAGTCTATAAGGTTACTTAGTTTATATAAATACCTGTAAAAAATCTCTGCTGTCTCTACCCTTTAGATCTCGTCTCTTATTATATTAATTAAAAAAAATTTAATGAAAATTTCAGTCTGAAAAATCTATCACATATAAAAGCTTTCTTGCTGTATTTGTCAGTATTTTGTCAGTAATTTCTCCCTCTCTCTCTCTCTACCCATCTATTTTTCTACCGTCTCTCCCTCTGTCTCTCTCTGTGTCTCTCTGTGTCTCTCTCTCTCTTTCTCTGTCTATCTCTCTCTCCCTCCCTCTGTCTCTCTCTGTGTCTCTCTCTGTCTCTCTCTCTCTTTCTCTGTCTATCTCTCTCTCCCTCCCTCTGTCTCTCTCTGTGTCTCTCTCTGTCTCTCTCTTTGTCTATTTCTCCCTCCTTGTCTCTCTCTCTCTGTCTCTTTCTCTGTCCATCTCTCTCTCCCTCTTTGTCTCTCTCTCTGTCTCACTCTGTCTCTCTCTACCCGTCTCTCTCTTACTTTCTCTCTCTGGACCCGTCTCTCTTCCACAGACTTTGTGTCTGATCTGTTCCTGACCTCCTCCTCTGGGCGCAGTGACCTCTACACCTCCCTTCACTCCTCTAACTCCTCCTCCTCAAACCCGTTCAGCGCCAGCGTTCCTCCCTTCGCCCCTGAGGATGATCGTCCTCCTCTCGCTCCTCTGGGGAGCGACTCTGGAATCGGGATGACCCCTGGTGACCCCGCTGACCTTCACAGCCAAAAAAGCGAGCCTTACAACTACATGGATATGAGCAACATCGTTGGTAACCATGGTAACCCTGGGTCAAAGAAGCAGCCAATAAGCAGTCACACAGATGAGGATGACGAACATGATGAAGATGATGAGGATGCATCCCTGGACTTTGAGACGAAGATGGAGAAGGAGGCGTTTGATTTGGGACGCTACCTGGAGAAGAATTCTGAAGACCTGGCAGTGAAGGGAGACTTGGGAAACACCTTCCCATTTGTGGAGGACCAATCAGATGACGAGTTACTGGAGAACAGACCACGCCCAAGCAGTCCAGTGAAGATCACTGTGACAGTGGATTCCTGTATCCTAGTAACCGAGCAAGTAAGAGGAGTTTCTGAGAGGGAAAGCGTGCTGAGTTTAGGAAAAGAGGGCACACCTACAGTAACACTGTCTGAACCAGAGGATGACAGCGCTGCTTCATCTGTCAATCACTCTCCTAACCACTCCCCGACAGGTAAACCACACCCACTTTTGTCACCGAACACACACACCTTGTCTTTCATGAACTTCCTGTGTCTTACTTTGTCTCTTTCTCCATGCAGGCAGAGAGTCACCTTCAGACATCTTGTTCCAGCCTGTTGGGATGAAGTATGTGAACAACAGCGCCCTCTACCAGGACATCAAGGGCCCTGCAAACCCTTCATCACGATTTGGGATGCGAGACAGCGGAGAATCTGGAGACTCAGAAGTTGAGCCTGATTCCCCAAGGCGCGAAAAGCAGTTTGGCGTCAGACCTGGCAACCCGTTTGACCCAAGAGCTGCAGGTGTGGAGACAAATCCAGACAACAAAGGAAAATCTAACAATCTGTTTGTGGCGCCTGTAAATGCAAGGGGGGAATTTATCCAACATGGCAACCCTCCGCTTTATAGCCTGCTGCGTGAGGAGAGGGAGGCGGAGCTAGACAGCGACCTGCTCATCGAATCAGCTTCAGAGGAGAGCCCTAAGAGGGAGCAGGTAGTGAAGTGCACCTTAAAACCGAGCTCCCCTCCGAGCTCACCTCCACCTGTGAGCAGCGCTCTCTCACTCAATCTGAAACAGAAAGAACAGGAAGTAAAAGAAGAAAAGAAGGAAAAGCCCAACGCGGTCTTGAGCAAAATATCCGTTCCTCAGCCACAGGAAGAGAAAACGTTTACCAAAGAAAAGCCTGATGTGATGATGGCCTCTTTTGAACAGCGGCCTCTAGAGGAAGGAGGGTGTAAGAGCACGGTGACTATTACTGAGGAGAAACGGGATGTTAAAGAGGCGGAGCTGCTGCTCTTCATGCCGACCTTCAACAAACAGAAAGGTAAGAAAACATGAGAGTCTTGTAGGTAAAACAAAGAAGCAAATGGAGTGAGGGAGAGGTAAGAGGAGTTGTTTCAGATTTACCAAATGTACATGGAGTTCAGTTTGTCTTTAAAGATCTGGATGGAGTTTGTCTAGACTTTAACAGATGTGGATGGAGATAGTCTGGACTTTACCAGATGTGGATGGAGATAGTCTGGACTTTACCAGATGTGGATGGAGATAGTCTGGACTTTACCAGATGTGGATGAAGTTTGTCTAGACTTTACCAGATGTGGATGGAGATAGTCTGGACTTTACCAGATGTGGATGGAGATAGTCTGGACTTTACCAGATGTGGATGAAGTTTGTCTAGACTTTACCAGATGTGGATGGAGATAGTCTGGACTTTACCAGATGTGGATGGAGATAGTCTGGACTTTACCAGATGTGGATGGAGATAGTCTGGACTTTACCAGATGTGGATGGAGTTTGTCTAGACTTTAACAGATGTGGATGGAGATAGTTTGAACTTTACCAGATGTGGATGGATTTGTCTAGACTTTAACGGATGTGGATGGAGTTAGTCTAGACTTTACCAGATGTGGATGGAGATAGTCTGGACTTTACCAGATGTGGATGGAGATAGTCTGGACTTTACCAGATGTGGATGGAGATAGTCTGGACTTTACCAGATGTGGATGAAGTTTGTCTAGACTTTACCAGATGTGGATGAAGTTTGTCTAGACTTTACCAGATGTGGATGGAGATAGTCTGGACTTTACCAGATGTGGATGGAGATAGTCTGGACTTTACCAGATGTGGATGGAGATAGTCTGGACTTTACCAGATGTGGATGGAGTTTGTCTAGACTTTAACAGATGTGGATGGAGATAGTTTGAACTTTACCAGATGTGGATGGATTTGTCTAGACTTTAACGGATGTGGATGGAGTTAGTCTAGACTTTTACAGATGTGGATTAAATTAGTCCAGACTTGAACAGATGTGGATGGAGTTAATCTAGGCTTTAACAAATGTAGATTGTGTTAGTCTAGGCTTTAAATGAATCGGTTGGTGTTAGTTGTTAACAGATGTTGATTGAGTTAGTCTAGACTTGAACAGATGTGGATTAAGTTAATCTAGGCTTTAATAAATGTAGATGGTGTTAGTGTCTAGGCTTTAACCAATGTGGATGAGTTAGTCTAGACTTTAACAGATGTGGATGGACTTAGTCTAGGCTTTAACCAGTGTGGATGGAGTTAATCTAGACTTAAACAGATGTTGGAGATGGTCTAGACTTTTACAGATGTGGATTAAGTTAGTACAGATTTGAACAGATGTGGATGGAGTTAATCGAGGCTTTAACAAATGTAGATGGTGTTAGTGTCTAGGCTTTAACCAACCTGGATGGAGTTAGTCTAGACTTTAACAGATGTGGGTGGAGTTAGTTTAGGCTTTAACAAATGTATATGGTAATAATCTAGGCTTTAGCAGACAGAGATGTTGTTAGTCTAGGTTTAAACAGCTGTGAATGGAGTTAGTCTAGGCTTTAAAAGACTTATGGCAGTAGGTACAGTGGGCATAATAGTCTATTCTGTGTCATGATATCTGTGAAATATCACAGATATTACAACGACTTTGGCAAAAATGCGAGACAGGGCGGGGCGGGGCAGGAGCTGATTTAGGAGTGAAACTGAGGGAGATTGAGGTATAACAGAATGAGGGCTGTTTCAGATGGGGTGTTAACACACACACACAGAACCTTTTTCAGAGATTGAGCACAACACAGAACCTTTTAAAATAAGAGTTTTTATTAAGAATATAAAGTATAAAATATGAGATTTTTTTACAAATTAGAAAAATATGGAAACACTTTTAGCTGTAAAAATGTTTTCATTTACATAATGTACAAATAATAACATTATTAAATACAATAGAATTGAAGTGGAATATAGAAATTATTTGCAGTCATAAACAAGCAAATGCTCATTGGTACGCTCACGGCTCATGCTTTCCAGCGAACTTTTAAAAAACTTGCTCTGCTCTGTGTGTGTGTGTGTGTGTGTGTACACAAGCTTGACTATGCTGTATCTCTCTTTCTCAACATGTTCAGGTTCTCTGCAAATTCAAGTTTTGCTTTTTGGAACTTTTGTTAGTTTTTCCTGATTTTGTTTGTTTTTCCTTGTTGGTTGAGTCAGGGGGTGTAGAACCT